>NW_017804131.1:5673278-5694056 GCF_001625305.1 Branchiostoma belcheri
CATCCAGATACCACGTGTTTCAGAATCTCACACGCCGCATGCCTTGCATTGGCCGTGAAAATAGTTCTATGTCGCCATGTGGGCCATAAGGAAATTTATGCCGGACACGAAAGCCGATCCTCGCCCGCTAGGTTTACGTTGACCAGTGCACGGGGAATTCTCCGTTTGTACCGAACGGGGTTTCCTTGTTTGTATCGCACGGGCCACGCTCAAACTTTTCCGGAATTGACCAATCAGAGCATCCATGTGCTCTCTCCTCGCGTCCTTTTCCACAAGCAGGACGGTTTCAGTTTATCGAGGGCATGGGCGATAAGACAAGTTTGGCTTATCTGTCTAGAATGCCCCCACACACATTGCAATGGACATCAAAGGCAGATTATTGTGGGAAACACTAAAGTAGCCCAGCCCTACAAAATTAAACAAGGTGTACATTTCATATTCAAGTCAAAGAAACGTAGAAATTATTCAGCTGTAAACAAGGCTGATATGTCCAGCGCAAAACATTGACACGTTTCACAATCAAAGTCACACAAAACAACCACTGAACAGGCCGGGTGGTTACAGGGGAGAATGTAAGTCTTCTATAAAGTCTGCTTTAAGATGAACGATCCGAAATGTGAAGTCGTCATCAGGACTCCAAACACGGAAGGTTCTATATATAAAATACACTCCGGATCCTACCATAATTGTATATGATACCTGTCAACGCTCCTGTTTAAAAGTGTGCCCTAAATAAAAGCACGTATGAACTCACCGTTTTGGGAGTCTGTTATCGCTGGTGGAGAGGAGAGCAGTTGTTCTCAGTGGTCCGGGGTACGGCCACGCGGGTACGGCCTCGTCTGCGGGCTCATCTCGTCTAACAGTAGAAGCGTTAGTTGAATACGTTCAGGGGTCCAGTTGTAAGTATTGTTGATACGGCAAATGAGCTCAAATAAGTCAAATAGTTTGTCAGTTGGTACAACGAAAGTTTAGTACGTCCTCGCGGGTAGCTGGCGACCGACTGAATGAATGTATGGTGCCTCGTGCACGGACCACCCACTGAACCCAGAGGTGGTCAGCCAGACAGATAGGTTTGTTGCTATGGCAACTGTCGCGACGGACTTACTGGGAAATAGTCTCCCTTCCGGTTTACAGCAAAAACCCTAGGCTATTTTGCAGGGCAAAGGGCCTTTAGCTTCCAAACTCACGGAATGACAGAAAAGCATGTGCCATCCTACATGTCCTACAGTTTTGGAAAAAGGTGATATGTAAATATTAAAAAAAAAGAAGAGAGATAGCTAGTCTTCTGCACGATTATCTTATGAAAGAATATTTTATGCAAAGTCATCTTAGTTTGCTTGTGAGAGAGGTATAACTATATTTTATTTCATTTACTGTATCATAATGTTGTGTAGCGTGTTCATTTTTTTCTCTACAACTATGCCCTGAACATCTGCTTGGAGATTTCGCATACAGTAAAATCCGACCAATACAATTTCCAAGTAGATACAGGGACCTAATGTTTGTTTTACTAATTTTCAGTAAGTCTGCAAGCATTCACTCGAATATCAAACAATGGAACAGATACAGAGAAAGGGACAACCCCAACTATACCCACGAACATCTGCTTGGAGACTTCGTAAACAGTAAGATCCGACCGACACAATCTCCAAGCAGATACAGGGACCGAATGTTTCTAGTAATTCTGTGTAAAAAATCATCTGAAGATCAAACAATGGAACAGATATAGAGAAAGGGACAACCCCAACTATACCCTCCCCCCGAACATCTGCTTGGAGACCTCGTAAACAGTAAGATCCGACCGACGCAATCTCCAAGCAGATACAGGGACCGAATGTTTCTAGTAATTTTGTGTAAAAACCATCTGAAGATCAAACAATGGAACAGATACAGAGAAAGGAACAACCCCCAACTATACCCTCCCCCGAACATCTGCTTGGAGACCTCGTAAACAGTAAGATCCGACCGACACAATCTCCAAGCAGATACATGGAACAGATTTTCTAGTAATTCTGTGTAAAAAATCATCTGAAGATCAAACAATGGAACAGATATAGAGAAAGGGACAACCCCAACTATACCCTCCCCCGAACATCTGCTTGGAGACCTCGTAAACAGGAAGATCCGACCGACACAATCACCAAGCAGATACATGGAACGGATTTTCTAGTAATTCTTTGTAAAAAAAATCATCAATGGAGCCATATTATATTCCAACGTTATCTCAACGGGCGCGACCTACTCATAGTAATTGTTATCCTTTACCCAGACTAACCAGAGTATCTACTAGGGGATGTGTATATGACGATATTTATGTTACCGACAGTTTAGAAATTATTTGTGTCTGTGGCGTTCCGAGCGGAGCATTGACTGTGTTGTACCGAAGTAGGCCGTGCAAAGTAACGGTCTCCGCTCTCGGCCACGATCGTATCATAGTTTGTATACCTATATTTTCGTCATGTATCCAGGGAAAACACCAATAATTCGTTTATTCAGTGACCCATAGCGTAAATACTGCAATGTGCATTGAAATGTTATCCGGGAAACCTCTCAGTAAGTGTCGCCAGAGGACACGGGCACTGATGAGACTGCGATGCCGGTTACGTTACTACACGGTGTCCAGACCCGACATTCACCGTACGGGTCGGGGTATCGCTTGTCGGTGCAAGGATGCTGCCCGTAAATTATATACACTATTGTATACACTATTATACAATGCCATACTTGTTGCTCTGAATGTGTGGGGGGCAATGGGCCTTAGATATTGAAGTATTACGCAGCGGAGCTCTCCGCGATGTGAACACCACGAAGGTTTACGTCAGACTGAGCTCCGGTTGTTTACGTTACGCCTTTTATCGGGCCAGGTCACCGTTAGTTATATAGTGCAATCTAACACAATAAACAGAAGAGACATTTCTTGTTTGGCGAGATATGCAACCTTTTATTCTGTTGTATCACAAACCATAGTATCAACACGTGCGAGGCATGATGTAGGATAGAGATTGTCTCAAATATATTAACATGTGTCTCATGTCAAAAACCGGACCGAAACACGCCTAACTGCGTGAAAGAAACCAAGACCACGTGCGTGTGCGAACGAAAAGGGGAAACCAGCCAATCGGGCACAAATTGTGTCGGAATGAGAAAGGAAAGGGGTTCACAAGGGACAAGCGAACACGTTTTAAATGTGCTTTAGCTGGCGGTCTAAAGCACCGCGGACACTCTTGTAATACTGGAGGTTTCCCAGATCGGACAAGTGTAGGCCGGCAGGCGCAAAGTAGTTTGGGTTGTGTCTCCACAGACGTCTGTGGTCCCATACTGTGACCTTGGGGTAGCTCTGCACAAGTCCCTCCAACGCCTCCGTGAATTTGTGAAGGCGCTGAGGAAATTCAGACATGTTAGGTGGAATATGGAGACGCCAGATATCTGGGGAACCTTGGACGAGCGCCCGGTCTGCTTTCTGGTGGAGACCCACTCAGTGTACACGTGGCGTGTCTATCATATATGGCAATACCTATTAAAAATTTCATCCTTATTTGGTAATACTTGCGTCAGATACCATTCTTTCCTAATAACTATACCTTACTCACGTACTTCCTAAATAATCAAACATAAATCCATACGAATGTGAGTTACAGCCCAGGGTACACATTTCATTCGTTGATGCATGCATCATATTAGCACCCTCAAAAACAAACAATACAACTTCCTACATACAATACGGTGTTAAAAACACACACATTTTAAAATACTAGTAGTACTAAAACAACAATCCGTTATAAGAAAAATTCCTTTTACTCAAGCTATATCAAAAGGGTTACAAATTTATACTATTATATTATTAAAATACTCACGTCGCCGGTGTGTTTTTTAAACACCGCCCTTGTTCATATTATGTCTGCGATTGGTTTTTTTCAGCGACTGTAACGCCAAGCGTGGCGCCAACAGCCAATCAACGTCGTCGATCCATCTCAGAGGAGGTCGCACAGGAAATCGACATGCCGAAGATGACGTCATCGCATCTCCGGGCAGACGACGAAAGATACGATCCTCGCCGAGATTTGCCGACGAAGACCGACAAGAAAACTCATCTTATGCCATTTTTGGTAACAAAGAGAAAAAAGCTGGCGGTAGAGGAAGATGCCAGGAGGCTTCCATTGAAGATAGACAAAAAGACTTCAAGAAAAATATCAAAATTCCAATTCAGGAAGAAAGACGCTCTACCATAGAACTGTTAATGAATGATATTCATAATGGCCCTAATCTATTCGCATGGTAATACATGTAACAATATCCCTCTCGATTTATGAAGGAATGATGATGTATCAAGAGATATCGATGCATTTATAAATCAAACAATTTACCAAATTATTGTATGTTTCCTAGTCTCTACCAGGCTTCAGAAGTAGTGGTTGGACCAACTCCCTTGGCATGTTATCTGTCTATTTGGCTAATGAATACTCTTTTCAGTCTCTTATATGAAGCCTGATAGAGGCTTGTTTATGTCCCCTAGATGCATGTACAGTGTGTGAATACTACAAAAAGATAATGTTTTCAATAAGGTATGACTGTGGAATGGATTGAAAGTAGCTCTACATAATGTACCTATCTTTACAAAATGTCTATGGTATACATTATCATATGTAGCTAAAACTGAAGCTTGAAATATGAAAACATTGCCAGAGTTCTATGCAGTTTTTTTATCTGCATCTGATATTAATATTTCATATGGGATATCAAAATGATGGATGTTTAAAATGAATGCATGCATCATTAAACGTCACATTTAAAAAGAAAATATTTAGTTTCATTTGTAACCTGTGTCGGTTTGTGAAATCTCCCCACAGCGGTGAAACCCGGTACTGCAGATTAGGTTCTGGAAGGATTCAGGAGGTGGTAAAATTTTCAGTGACGTATCTACTGACCTTGGCATGGCTTATCGTTTTACTGCACACGATTCTGTTTTGACGCTTGGTTATGTATGTATTGTTATTATTGTATTCCCGTTTCACTGTTTGTTACAGGGCATGAATGTGGGGTCGTGTGGCGCAGCGGTGGCGCTTTCGGCTCAGGACCTAGAGGTCCTGGGTTCGATCCCCACCCATGTCACCGATCTTGTGCCCTTGGGAAAGGCACTTTACACAACTTTTCTCACTTCACTCAGGTTTAAATGAGTACCTAGCCTCGGTTAGGGCCGTCCCTCGGATAGGACGTTAAATGGAGGTTAGACATTTGTGGAGAGACATACCCCGCGCACGTACAAGAACCCACCACACCTTTCGAAAAAGAGTAGGGGCATGCCCCGGTGTGCGATGGTACAAAAACTAACACTGTCTGGGATGGAGGCCTGGCGAACCCCATCTCGTACTATCCACAAAAGGCAGCAGAAACTTCAGTTAGTTGAAGGCGGCTGCCTCAAATGAAAGAAAAAGAAGAAGATGCCTGGAAAGCAGTGTGTATAGCACTCAGTGTGTCCACCCTGTCTAAACAAAACTGAAATAAATAAATACTACAGGAACGGTTTGGGAACGATCTTGAGGGCGTGAAATGTGAGAACATGTTGCACAGGTCATGCTATGGTAGGAATGATGGGAGCCATAAAGCAGTTGAAGGAATTGTGGGCATTAACCGACATTACTTCTACAAATAACACTATGCTACGTACTTGTCTGATGCAGTATTAGATGATCAGTTGTGTGTCAGTAAATGGTGTCGCGTGACAATAAATGGGTATAATTAGACCCGAGCTCATGTAGTTGGTAACATATAAAATTACGTTGAATCCGCAAAATTGCCGCACCAACATTTCACAGTCGTGAAGAGGCAGCCCAGTGTCTAGTGTATCGTGATTTGGACCGGCAATCACTTCGGGGCTGCAGGAGCTCATTGCCGCCCGACTCAAATAGACTCCCCGGAAGATTTTGTACGACGGGAGTTCAGGTATGGTGCTTCTGGGGGAGACACCCAGTAATATTCCTCGTATAAATATTGTTTTTATCTGTATTGCGATGTCAATGATCTTAGATATTTTAAGCGAATCAATATAGCTTGCCAATTTGTACACGAGTCTGTCAATTCAGCCTGTTGGCTGCCATTGGACTTGTCTTTGATTTTAATAATTAATTGCAAATTCAAATTCATGCCCGAGGGCTAATTGCAAGAACATGATAACAACAAATAAGCAGTAAAAATGATAATAAGTAATGCTAATGCTACTTTAGATATACATTACTAATTATTGTTGGGTTTGATTTCTTTTCCGTGTGCAGTGTAGTATGAAATTGCCGACATTTTGCAAGATATATGAATTGGAAGGTCTTAATAGAAATGCAGTTTTTTTGTAGGCTGGGAAGATGAGTAAACATTTTGGTGACCATTTCAAATAACTTATCTCAAACCAGTCTACTAGGTAGCCATGGCTCCATACTCGTGGCTGGCAGTCCTGGCGTTTGCTGTGGCATTTCTAACGCAGATTGGTCTCTGTCAGGACGACGATACACCACAGGTGAGAGGAGGCAAGATCTAACTTTTTATTTGGAATTTTGCGAGCGGATGTGTAGCTAACAAGGCTGTCAAAGCACATCTATTCATCTCGATCAAATAGAGCCACTCCTCATGTAACATAGACATGGACATCAAATACACTGTAATCCGTTCATGTAAATGTATAATTTTTCATTCATATTTTCCTAACTTGTCATGAAAGTATATTTCCCATATTTTCCATCTAAAAATTCTCCGCTGTATCCTGTAATATAATGGTATTTTCTTATATATATATTACTAAGTACTTCTCTCAATTTGCTTACATTTCGATGTCTATGAGTAGTATTGATTTCTGGGAGAGGAGAGATAAAACAAACACATAATATATCCCTAATATTATATCAAAACACAATATACATCAAAACATAACAAAGCCACAAGATATTTTCATGGAGGGATGATATCTACGACTTCTTGTTTTCGGATGTATGCTGCAGTGTGTTACCGGGCCGGCAGGCGTACCAGGAGTTCCCGGGAGTAACGGCGTCCCTGGCAGTAACGGTGTCCCCGGCGCCCACGGCGTCCCCGGAGAGAAGGGAGACCCAGGACCCCCTGGCGTGACGGGGTTTCCGGGGGCTTCCGGTCCATCGGGTCTGGTGAACTTGAAGCAGTGTATCTGGAACAACCTCAACAATGGCACTGACTCCGGGAAAATTGTGGTATTTAGGCCACACCAATTTAATTTCTTGGTTCTCGGAAAAAATATGAAGCAACTGGGCGACACAAAGCTTTTGTGATTTTTGTCAAAATTATTTCTTCAAACCATGGAGCTTCAGGTTCCAACCGACGACTTCGACACGGTTGCACGACGGAACGGATGGGGATAGTTTTAGATTTACCATATGATGTCGCCCAAATAAGCCAAGAAGCTTAAAAAAACATACGGTGGGGAAGTAAATTTTATTCTCGTTCGCTACCGCAACGTAGTTTTGACTTCTCTTTGTCACGGTACAATGATAGGCGTCCACTTGGGGGAATATGAACTTTCCCTGATAAATACGATATATACGACTGGAAAAATTCCTTGAACTGTCAAACAAAATCTTCTCAAAGGGACAGTATTGCGGTTGATTTGCATCGAGCCAACGCACTGTTGTCTTTGAAACTCGCGCCCGGTAGGAGAACAATAGGGCCACGCTGGTCGAAATTTCCATTTCACTGGCCTTCCTGGGAAGGAGGTGAGAACGAACCGCTCTGATCTCACCCGACGTCCTCATTATAACTCTAAAACAAACCCTATGTTCCACGTGAATTTTGAACTAAAACGCAGAAAATGTATTTTGAGCAATATCTCCCGATCCTATCGGTAGAATCCGATAAAAAATACACCAATCGGAAAAGTAAACATCTGGCCGCCATCTTGAAAAAAATGACGTGATTCTCTTGCGCCGTTATGGAATTATGGGAGAAAACATACTAGAAAATCGACAAAATAAGTTAAAAACTCACAGACAACAAAAATTCTACAAGAGAAATGAAATTCAAAGGTCCTAAAGTTTACAGTATGGATAAAACATATGTTTGATGCGTAAATTAGCGAAATGTAGCGGTAGGTTAAAGTTCAATGACCCAAAATGACCTCATGTACGCACATACAGTCGGCGGGAAATTTGAATTGCTTTCTACGTTGTCATTTCTTATTTTATACATATTTGGGGAGCGAACTAATTATGGGTTCACCACACCACGAAGTGGTGGTGAACCCATATTGCTTTTTCTGATGTTTCTTCTTCTTCTCCTTCTCCTCCTGCCATTTCTTTAAATGGATTCAGCTTCTTCATTTTGGGGCCTAAGGACCTGAAATTTGGTATGGAGGTACAGTAGGCAAATACCCCTAGGCGTTTTTTTAATTTTTGTGATACAGGCTTTTAGAATGGTTTTATTTGAGTTTTTTGGCTGTGTTATAGCAAATGTATTACTGAGTTAGTGTGCAGTGTTACCACATTTGGGCATGAGTCATCACAATGGAATGCAGGGCATCAACCAATAGGCATGCAGCTTTCCTCTATTCTCCTTGCTGATTGGCTGTTGGAATTTAACAGGCTTAATACCTGCACAGAGCCATTCCATACTGACAGTAGGTCTGTATTCGAGTGTTTTGGTAGGTATTTTAAGCTTTCCTGCTCCAGCATTGGAATATATGCGGGGCATGAACGCTTCTTTTTTCTTGAAAATCAACAGTTTGCATTATGCAATTAAAAATCCTAACCAATAATGTAGGGAATAGCTATCCAACTGTTGTAGTCTTAGTTGTATGTTACTTCATACTATAGTTATATCAATGTAAAGCATTGTTTTCCCTTGTGTTTCTCATTCTTTCCCTGCCATGTCGTAAAATGTGGTGAAGCCATTGCTGTATTTGCTCCAAAGCAAATGTCGGCCTTTCTAGTTTTTTTTTGTGTCTGCGTGATTCTTTTTCTAACTTCATAATCGCATCGTGCGTTATATTGGGCGAAAGTTATGTTGTTTATCTGAACACTGCCGCTGCTCACTGCGCACCGGGTTGTGGGCGGGGCCTATTTGCTTAGCAACGAGGATTTTAACATAGCAACGGGACCACCGTGGAAAAAGATAGGCCTCCTATTATATACCATATACCAAATGCTACGATAATAGCCATGAAGTCAACACACACATTAAGGCTGGGTTAATATTTAAACAATGAACTTTAAATCATAACACTGTATTGATGGATGGAAAAACTGTAACAACTGGGAAGAAAAGGACTGTCCTCAACTGATTTGGGGCAAAATATGAGAATTTTTGAGTTCATTCAGAACCAGAATCTTTTCTATTTTTTTGCAAATCAGAAAAAAAATGAAGAGGCGAATTCGAGAACAAACAACTTAAATTGGTGTGGCCTACCGTAGTAGCTGGTCATACGTGCCAGATAACTTGTGTCGCCCCCGTCTCTGTTCAGGGTAGGTCTGTGAGCTCTTATGCTATACTACGGTCACGTGTCTCTGACATCAAGTTCCAAGAGTAGACGCGTACGGGACCATTCCGTGAACAAGGTTGATGGAGTCAACCGAAAATTTGGAGCAAGTCCCATATCTGTAGTTGGAAGTTAAAGCTTAGTCTTTATTTCATAATGACACAGATGAACTTTCATGCTTAACAGGAGTGTAGTTTCGAAAAGTCGTCCACGACATCCGCCCTCCGTCTGACGTGGAACGGCGCCATCAGAGTTAAGTCCGGCAACAACGCCGGCTGCCAGCGCTGGTACTTCACGGTGAACGGCGATGAGGAGTGCGGCAATCCCGGTCCGATTGACGGCCTGATGTACACGAACGGCAACGATATCAACATTCACCGTGTGTCTACAAGTGAGTGACAAGTACTGGACATTCAATAGGATTGGGTTCCTGTAGAGTCCCAAAACCCAGGGGAGAAACATAATGAAGAGTACTGGATGATCGTTACCGAGTTTTTAAAAGAATGGATTTGAATGTTATTGCAACTGTGTCGCCGTATATGACATGGCAGAAATTGATTTTCTTTTTCCTTGTCTTTTATTTTATGTTACAGAAACATAATGCCTACAGTCACATACAACGTTAAATCTATAACAACGCTAGGAAACATGGATGTCAAAGATAAACAGCTTTAGACATGACCTACTAGTATTTGATATTTATCCTTCTGGTCATACCCAGATCATCAACAGATCAACCTGAAAGATTGGTTGATTGATCGTTCATTTGATTTATTGATTTATAGGTTGATTGATTTAAAATTCTGATTGACAGTCCTGTAACCACCGTACGGTATGATAATGCTTATTCATCATATTGCACGACAATTGTACAAGGAACAAAGTGTGGAAACTACTGGTAGATACCTACAGTTCCATCAGGCAACCTAATGCGTGTAGTATGTGATGAGAGTGGACTTAAACTATCATCGCAGGTATTTCTAACGTCTATGCCTTATTTGTGTTGATCATCTTTTCCAGTCATGAGCAAGATTAAACAAAAATTTTCAACACAAAAAATCACCCAAATTTTCGACTGTACAACTCCAGTCTTTGTCAAGGAATGAGCAATCCACCGCTTCCGTGACGTCACACAGATAACACACGTGACTACGAGAGCAGTGGATCATACATGTAGGTTGCAGAAAGTCTGTGGCGCCCCCCGTCTCTGTGAGGGATGGTGGTAATGCCCTGGTGTTGGAAATTACAGTTAATTCCTGCTCATCATGACTTCTACCAACACAGATGAACTTTTAAATATCTTTTCCAGTTGAAGGCCTGTGTTACGACATCCCCGCTGGCCTTGTGACAGTGGCGCTGAACCTCGGTGAATGCCCCGATGGTACCGCCAAAGGAGACGCCTACACCGGGTGGAACTCCCACTCGAGAATCATCTTGGAGGAACTGAACATTTAAAGGCATCCAATGCAGTTTTTAGGGCTTGGAAACCAGAATTTTCAAAGTCAATATTCTAGTCACTTATCTACGTACATGAGTTGAAACAGCACTATCCAAATGTATATTGACCCTCATATTGACCCAAAACTCATAAATTCTGACGTAAAATGGTTCCTGGAAGGGCCCTTGAGTGATTCTTAGGGTACCACCCAGAAAATAAAGGACTCATCTTGGTGCTTGTTTCTGCAGTTTTAAATACCTAAAGTATCAAATGCTGATCGAAATGTGCTAATGTGAAGCAGTATGTGTCAATATCATAAAGATTGCCATGGTCAGAATATTTCCAGTTTTGCTGCTCTGAAATCGCATTGGAAATTGATAACTAGCTGACTTCTTGCCAGTATCGCTCTGTATAATCGGTATAACCGCCATTCGGTGTAACACACAACATCGCAGGCTTGCGGCAGCTAGTTTTATTAGTGAGTTCTTTATTGAGTTCTTTATTGCAAGTTCATGCCCGAGGGCTAATTGCAAACAGACATTGACAAGAACAATGAGTACGGAATGTAGTGATATAAAACTATATGCTAACATGCTCTACGATGTACTAATCTAACTTAAATTATCTCTACTTAAACCTAATAACGTTGGCATACAAGATAAAGAGTGGATATGCAATACATAAACATGTAAGATAAACATGGTAACTGCTACATTGTATTGTATTGTATTCTATTATACTATTCTGAACACTGAACCACAAGTGTAAAAGTGGTGCACTGAACAAGATGTTATGATAAGCAAAATACTTTCTTATACAAACTGGATTTGCCAAACGAATATAATAATGGTTAGTCTAAAAAAAAACTAGAAAAAAGAAATACCATAAAAATGTAGAATAGAGCATAGGGATGGATCGAGAGTGGTGGGTGGGAATGATGTACTGCACTGAGCCGATTCGTGATTTGGTCTAGATTTGTATCAGAAGATATGGAGGCCGTCTAGGCGCATAAGCTGACTAAGAACGTATAGTATGATACTCGTATCGCAACAGTATATGAAATACTAAAGAGTCTAAGTAAGTATACAATAACTGAAGCATCTTTATATAATTACAATGTACGTTATATTACTTTTGCTATAATGAATTGCACTGTTATGGGCTTAAAGGCATTCGCAATTGTTGGAATAAAATTGTGATACTTATGAAATTGACCCTGAATACCCTTGTTAGGCCACACCGACTTAATTTTATGGATGACATCCACGCGCGCATTGATTTTCGCCTGTTCTCCAAAAAAAAAGGGATCACGTCCACCGAGGTTCTGGCCTGGCTCTAGGCATGGTAGTTAGCAACAATACGGAGCCGGGCACCCAAGCTCCACGACTCAAGAACTCAGTACATACGTACAGCAGTGCCGATTCATAAATTCCGCAAAAAGCCTGCATGTGCCGGCTTGTCGTATACGTCGCTAAGTACTGCCGCAAATTCACAATAACAGCTTTGCATTCTTGTGGTTTACTAGCATTTTTATTTTTGGCCGTTTTTTTTTATTCGTCCGCGCGCACTAGTTTGGAGGTCTTCAGAGGATGTCATCCATAAAATTAAGTCGGTGTGGCCTTATGCCAAAGTCATACCGTTGGACCTTGAGATTCACCTTCCAACGTGCCGCTGTGAACCATCTGTGCACCGCCCTGTCATCTAATGCCGTCAATGTATTATCATCAGGTGCATACTACAGTATAGACCGTGACATTCCCTTTCTAATTACATATTATGACACGTTAAGCTTGAACAAAGTTTGAATGTCACAACTACTGCGTCAATCTGATGCTATTATCTCATAGATTAAACCTGTTTTCTTATCACCGTTCCACTCTGGGGATCCGCAAAGACCTCCTGTAGATTTACAATTGGTAGCTGCTGTGTTTATTACAGTTAGGCCATGTTGATTTGATTATATGGATGACATCTGACATCCTCTGGGAACCCCAAAACTGATGCGCGCGTGCGAATAAAAAAAAGTTTTGAAAAAAAAAAGTTGCTTTCATTATGAAATCTACGTGGTCATGAAGGTTGAACAACGAACACAGAGTATGGTATGGCTAATAAATCTACTCTTCGAATTCATTTCTTTACAATTTCGTCTTGTTCGTTTGATTTTGGCATTCTACGACATTGGTATCGTTTTAAATATTTGTTTTGCAACTCACGGTATCTATTTGCTCATTTTACAACTGTTTTGCACGATTTACAGTATGGTTGAAAACTTTTTTTTTTGGTAACGGCCGAAAACTCATGCGCGCGCGGATGTCATCCATATAATCAAATCAACATGGCCTTATATATCTTTTCTGATATTTAGTTCGTTGGTAGATGTTGCAAAGTGAATGAATGCTTAGAATTTGGTCCCCCTAGCGGCTTTCTAAAGAACTGCATCGGGCCATCTGCTTTTCTGTATCGGTATAGCCGGTATAACCGCCCTTCGGCGTAACGCACCAGCGTCGATATCTCATGTTTAGATATGCTATGGTATCGTTTAGATATGCTATGATATCTCATGTTTAGACATGCTATGGTCATGAATTTTAAGAGACAGATACTAAGATTTAAATGAAGAAGATTGGTTTGGCCCCCACAGCCCATTTTCTTATGCTACAGGTGTGGGAACTTTGCCCATATCCCATTTTCTTATATTACACTTTGCCCATAGCCCATTTTCTTATACTACAGAAGTGGGAACTTTTGCTTGAAACTTTAAAGGAAAATAAAGCTTAGCTTAAACATCATTGATGGACGTAATCAGTTGCTAGGTAGGCATTTTTTTATTCTACCACAAAACCCTCGTCGTTAAAATGTCGAGAGTGGAATCTACGTGGACGTCATCCATAGAACTTACACGCCATGGCCTCTCCTTGTACGTCACTGTACCGTGACGTCATGACGTACCCGTGCGTGGAGAGACTGCTTACTGCTCAGCCGTTTTCACACGGGCTGCCTATCCGTATCACTGTCAGCCAAGATGTCCTTTCCATGTCGATTCTAAGGCCACACCGCCTTAATTTTATGGATGACATCCGCGCGCGCATTGATTTTCGCCTGTTCTCGAAAAAAAATAAAAAGATCACGTCCACCGAGGCTCTGGCCTGGCTGTAGGCCTGGGTAGTCCATGGTAGTTAGCGACAATACGGAGCCGTGCACCCAGGCTACAGAAGCTCCACGACTCAAGAACTCAGTACATGTATTCGTACAGTGCCGATTCATAAAGTACTGCCGCAAATTCACAATACCAGCATTGTATTCCTGTGTTTTAGTATCATTTTTATGAATTTTTTTATTCGCCCGCACGCACGAGTTTGGGGGTCTTCAGAGGATGTCATCCATAATATTAAGACAGTGTGGCCTAATCAACCGCATGCAGCATTCATTCTAGATCTGATCAAACAAAAGCCCAAAGTAGATAAGGTTACCCTGGTACTAGTATTGTTTGCATTATTGCTTATGTTAGGCCACACCAATTTAATTTGTTGCTTCTCGGATCGCCCTGTCCATTTTTTTTCTGATTTGCAAAAAAAAAAAAAAACAATTTTTTTCGGTTCTAAATTAACTGCAAAATGCTCAATGAAAGGCATATTTTGGCCCCAACGGTTGAAGACAGTCCTTTTCTTTCTAGTTCTTAAAGTTTTTCAATGTTACAATGCAATTTTGTTTCATTAAAAGTTCAAAATCTATTGTTTTAATTATAAACCAGCCTGGTATGTTGACTTCATAGCTCATATTGTAACATTTCCGGCTATCATGGGGTGCCTTGGCCTGTTTTTTTTTATTTCGCCCTGTCGCTCCATATTTTTTCTGAAAAAAAAAATCCGAGAAACAACAGATTAAATTGTTGTGGCCTTATAATTATATCACTTCTACAACACAGCAGTAAGAATTTTAAACGTTGACCGTTGAAGTATGAATTTTAGATTTGCATCGTCTTCTCAGCTGTGAAAGTGTGGCACATTTTCACCATTATGGCCCAGAGAACATCGTCTAATAGGTCAAAGGTCACTCGGTACGACGCATGCGGGGTAGGGCTGGCAGCTTGTAGGCTTATCTGACATTGGAACAGCCGAAGTCACCTTGCCTTGTCTCTCCCGGCCGATAATGATGGATTGCTCGCTGAAAGTGTAAATGGGCCACGTTTTTCTGGTCACTGTATTCCGTTTGAAGTGGATGGGAGCGCCTGTAACAACACTGCTTTCGTATTTTTTCGTTTGCAGCGCTAAACGAAACCCCTCCAACATTGTTTTTAAGACAAATATATATTGCTAGTTATTATGAAGATGTTTTTTGGTTTCGTGTAAACCAAACGGTGAAAACGACTGGCATAGATTCATAATGTACATGATTACACTCAGCCAGGCATTTGCGTTATCAAGAACTCGTTTATATGGTTTATAAACAACCATCAATCATAAAATGATGTATGAAAAGATGATCTAGGCCGTTTCTGATACATGATGTGGAGAAAATATCATTGCTTTGATTTTTATGAGGGGTGGGGCGGAATTGAATTAATATATTACGCTTTTAAAATTCTAGAAAACGACGAAGCCAACATGTTTAGGCTACAACAACGATGGCACGGTTCCATAGGCAAGAGAAAGTATTTCCTACCAGTTAGATGTTTAATGCCCTTTAAAGCGAAAGCTGTGATTCATTCAAAAGTTTGAAAGCTAAAAGGAACGTGAGCTACTCTGCTGAACAGAGAAGAGTAAGGCCACACCGACTTAATTTTGTGGATGACATCCTCTGAAGACCCCCAAACTAGTGCGCGCGGGCGAATAAAAAAAAAAACGGCCAAAAACAAAAAAAGCTAGTAAACCACAAGAATGCAAAGCTGTTATTGTGAATTTGCGGCAGTACTTAGCGACGTATACAACAAGCCGGCACATGCATGCAGGCTTTTTGCGGAATTTATGAATCGGCACTGCACGTATGTACTGAGTTCTTGAGTCGTGGAGCTTGGATGCCAGGCTCCGTATTGTCGCTAACTACCATGCCTAGAGCCAGGCCAGAACCTCGGTGGACGTGATCTTTATGTTTACCAAAGGAAAACATATTGTTTTTACTCAGTTTCTTCCTCCTTCTCTTCTGTTCCAAACACTAACCTCTGACCTGGCCAATGACATGATTTGTTGACGTCTGTCACCATGGTGACTGGTGTTGGGTTACATAATGTTGCAATTTCATGGTCTTCTCTACTCCTGTCACCATTTACTCATAGTTCATGCATGTGAATGTGTTTGAGTAAAAGTTAACAGGGCAGACCAGGTCCAAAGGTAAACATAAATGTTACTTATCTAGTTTTTTTTTGAGAACAGGCGACAATCAATGCGCGCGCGGATGTCATCCATAAAATTAAGTCGGTGTGGCCGAACTGTAATTAAGGTTTCACGTTGCATGACTAGTATCGATTTTGTCTGTGCTTGGTGATTATGTTTGAATTGTGACGTCATGTCTAAGGGATTGGTAATGAAACTCCGCATTTCCCAATTAAATCACAGCCTTGTATTTTATCAATAACATGTGATTTTTTTCTTTAAAAAAAATTGTATCTACCGTACCATGTTTGCAACGAATTAGTTGAAAATGATATTTATTTCGATTATGGATCACGATTATGATTTTGACATTTTGGTTTGTATATTTCTGTTCTGCCCTTTATATATGTTGTATCGTTTGTTAACTTTTCAGTTATACTGATTTTCAGTTATACTGATCTCTGTTTATTTTTCTCAGGTATGTTACTTGATTGTATAATTTAGGTTTATACAAATTGCTTTATGTTGTGTTAATGTTATGTTATATTGTTTATGTGTCCCTGGGCCCTTTTGGAAATCAACAATTTCACTGTTGTAAAGGCTACCCAGGTGTTTACAAGATGAAATAAATAAATAAATAAATAAATAAATTTCAATTCATTGAAATTCTGTTTGTCAACATTCGCGGGTCACGAGGTCACAATGTTATAATGTCTATAAACATATCTGAAGTATATTTATATTACATATACGTATATTTAGAAATCATGGCAGCGTAAAATTGGCTTGTCATAATTGATAACGCGAAACTAATTATTCATAGAATGTCAGGGCATGCTCATTACCAACTGCACGCCGAGTTTTGATTTAGTTCAGTAATCCCTGTTCTTTGTGTTGTGATGGAACATTAATTAACGCATTGCCCATCCCTGGTGCGGTTTAGTCTATATTTACAAGCTACTGAACTCTCACGTTAGCAGTAATTCTGCTCCTCTTGACTGAGAACGTGCGCTATCATCGCCCCCATCCCACTTCTAGGCTCCGGCGTCCTTTGCATCCGAGCACGTGAGCAGGCTTCCGATCCGGCGGGCACCGCTAGATCACTCACACGCAGTGGAAGCAAGAGGCACTGCAGGGAGAGGGGGCACAGGGAGATCGTACACCCGCGATATCATTACGTGTTCGTGCCGTTCACCCAGGTACAGTTCGCCGTGCCTCCTGGGGAAAACCTGGCCTCCCTGCACGCCGGATGTACCCGACGTTTCGTCACATCCACTGCACACAGAGCGCCGTGCCGTGTGTGATATAGGGTGCCGGTGCATTCTGTTCGATCTGTCATTGTACCGGCCAGACTACCGCACGAGCGAAGCACAGGCAAGGACAGGCGAAGGAAACAGCTAGCTGCTACCTTGGACGCCGCGTACAAGCATGCGGGAAACGGCGAAGGAGATGCCAGAAAAGAAGGGGAGGGGCAAAATCAAGATGGACAACCTGGAAATTCCACCTGCCGAAACATCTCCTAACCTGGACCCGGGTGTTCTGACGCCGGGGGACGTCTGTCTGCCCGGGTTTGTGACACAGAACGGCACCGATCACACAGCAGAGACAACCAGCGGGCCCAAAACCCAGTCGCGGCGGCCAACGGAACTAAACGTGAGCGACAGCTCTCTCAAGTCTTCCCGAGCGCGAGTGCCAAAGGCCTACGAGAACACCTCGGCCAAACAGGCCACGACTGCGGTCGTACACATCCCGGAGACCCGGAAACTACAGTACCTCATGCCGCCGGAGCCGCATCCACCGATCGTTAAACCACAGAGAGCCAACGACTCAGGGGTGGAGAGTTGCGAGAGTGAACCGGGCACGAAATTAGGAAGTACGCAAGAACCTCAGAAACCTATCGTCTTCACATTCGAGGTACCTTACGCGTTGGTTCAGCAGCGGTACGACCAGCCGCACTTGGTTGTTTTTGACAGCGATGAAAACAACAAGGACGACGCGCAAACACAAAAGACATCCGGTACCGAGAGTAAAGAGTCTGTGGTAACTGTGGGTAGCCGTGGTGCTGGAACGCGATCCAAGGAGCGCAGATATTGTGACGGCTGCACGCTTACCATAGTCCTGATTGTCATCATCGTGGTGGGAAACATCATTGGCGCTGTGTACGTCTACCACAAGTATAACATGATCAACAGCAGTTTACCAGGTACGTAATCCTTCTACTTCCTCAAAGAAAATCAAACTATTATGATGCACAGTGCTCCAAAACTTGTTCAGGATTCGGCAACACCTGCGATACCCAGAAGTATCTTTCAGACACTGTCCATTTATTTCTCCCTATATTTATGTACATGTAGGAGTAGAAATGTAGCTATAGGCTAAACAGAGGCACCGTAGTTGTGAAGCAACAAATTTTCCCCGGGCCACGTGTTGTCACAGGCTTCCTGTCTTTTGCGTTAAAGGGAGAGAGAGTTGTCAAGACATTTGTAATGGAACCTCCGGTCAGCCTTGATGCAAAAGCACGTGGCATGGTGAGTTTTCTTCATTGAAGTCTACTCAGTCGATGTCCGTGCTTCTAGGCTTATCTGTACCCATACTTAGCGAGTTTTCTTTATTCTAGTTGTTGAAATCACCATCTCTTATGTACGTTTTGTAGACAAAAGCCTTAATTTGACATGTCAGTCAAAGTAAGGGGAATGAAAACAAATACTAATGTGAAAAACGCTAGGAAAAATTGAGGAAATATAATGAAATGAAATGAAATACCTTTATTGTACATTCATGCCACGACGGGCTAGGTACAGGTCAACATATAACAGACACATAACAAACGTATATAGGAAATTGGAGACAAAAGATGCACTACTTGACTTAGACATACATACATAAGGAACATACAAGGGTACTATACTAAGCTAATACAAAGTGTTCCAGTCAGTGAGCTATTATAGAGAGGTCAACTTCTTCTCGCTTTTTTGTACAGTGGAAAATGTGGGAGCAGATCATGTTTGTGATACAGGGTTTGTCTAGACGCATCAAAAATATAAATTTATCATTTGCGCTTAGGTGTTCAAAGTATGGGAACTTCTCTTTGATATAATTAAAAAGGACAGATCTTTCATTAGAATATAAAATATAATCTCAGACGTGTTGAAATTCCAGAAATCCGTACACCGATATAATTTACTCCGAAACTGGGACAGTAGGCCCACAGGAATTGCATAGTTCGTGAAAGGGTGACTCGTAGGTTAATCAAAACAATTCTGCCTTTGCAATGTCAAAGGGAGAGATAAAAGCGTAGTGCTTCCCATCACTGTAATTTCAAAACGCATCAACTGAAATGGAAATGCTATGAAAGGGCGTCCGTTGAGAATGATGGATTTGGCACGGATGCGAGGGTATGTGTTAGACACGTTATGGGAGTTCCAAACACTCCAAGAAAAGATCTAGACGAAGAACGCAATTTGATGCCATGTTTCAATGATGGGAAAGCAAAATCTTTGTCATTGAACCTGGTATTTTTTAGGAAGATGCCGGCGAAATGATTCACCCTCTACTGGTGATTTACATGCCACAGAGCACAGTGGCCCCAGAGCGCCCAATTTTCTCACTACAGCCACTGAAAGAAAGATAGATTCATTCGTGATGAGCAAATGCCCTCCCAAGCGTAAAGAAATGACATCGGGAAGACCGTACGTCAGTTGATTGACTCTATACAGTAAGCATCCCCATGCATCATGAAGCAGAATTATGTAACAGTACCACTACAGTGAAAATGATCTATGTAGTTGGCTTTTACATATAAGATGCTTTTCATAGATTAGTTCATTCCTGAACTGCATATGACGACGAAACAAATGCCCTCTGTACGCCTAGTGACCTTACATTCACCGTTGATTAATGATAGAGTACTGTGGGTTGGTACATTATGGATTGTCTCGTTGATATTGGATGAGTTCTGAACAAACAATTCGGAAGGAACCTCAGATGCCAGTAGCCAAACAGGATGCTATCTTTACGACTACCATGTGATGGATTCCCGGATTACAATTTGCGAAGTTGAGAGTCTGTCAATGCCGAGACATGTTTTCACCGGCGTCAAAGTCCCGTCTACGAGTAATCCCGGTTAAATCCGGCCAGGAATAGAGCGCTTCCAACCGTTTTCATGCGCCGACCCAACTCACAGGTCACATAGGATACCGCTAGAAACAGTCCAACGCAAGCCTACGTCTGACTACGTTCTCAGGCCCCGGCAGAATACTAATTTCACGTTTGGCCTCCACGCCGTGCCCCTATCTTGTATGCATTGCGAGCATTCCGACGCCATTAAGCCGAAGTGCGAGCTCAGAGCTCCAGAGATAGAGCACTGGCGGAATTGTTCATGACGTCAATCTTCCTCATTAACATCGCATTAGAAGGCTGATTACACGACGGGACTCACAGGTAATAAATTTTCCATGAAACTGCCCCCAAAAGCCAGCTGGAAATCAATTTGAAAACGTTCAGAAAGAGGACCGGAAACGGTCTCTTCTCTCTTGTTGAAATGGCGTTCC
>NW_017804131.1:5694555-5697744 GCF_001625305.1 Branchiostoma belcheri
TCAAATGTACATACCTAGGGAATGTTGCAGTAAAATATCTTTAAGCACACTTTTTCTCAAGGTGGCGATATTATGAACCCTGGTGATATTATGGACACATATGTTATGTGCTAAATGAAATAATTAAAAATTATTAATTAATTAAAAAATAAAAAAATACCTACAATAAACTTAAAGATATGTTTTTGTTATCGTTTGTTTCAGCCACAATTTCTCCTGTCTTAACGACAATCCACACGACTCAAGAGGCAGGGCGACATCACGACGACCCGCCGACGACATCCTCAACAGTTAGAGATGCAGACGACACAATCTGGGTCAGATTTACTAGCGCAGTTACCTCAGCAGACTTCCGGTGACGTCATCGCGCAGCTTCCGGTGTGACGACAGGAGGCCCCTGCGGTGTAAAGAGGTGATCATTCCCCACCACGCAAATATAGTTCAGGTAGATTCCATTCCAAGGCGCTGCTGGGGGGATTTCGTACATTTCATGCATGACAAACAGATTCGATTTTTTCTTCTTAAAAATCATGGCTGCTTGCACAACAATTGAACGTTTTGAACGTCATGTACATGTAACTTAAAGGCATCCAATGCAGTTTTTAGGAATTAGAAACCCGATTT
This sequence comes from Branchiostoma belcheri, assembly GCF_001625305.1. Classification (NCBI taxonomy): domain Eukaryota; kingdom Metazoa; phylum Chordata; class Leptocardii; order Amphioxiformes; family Branchiostomatidae; genus Branchiostoma; species Branchiostoma belcheri. The sequence goes on from NW_017804131.1 coordinate 5,695,180, forward strand.
TTCAAAGCCAATATTCTAGCCATCTATCTACATACTGAGTTAAAAACCACACTATCCCAATGTATTTTGACCCTCATGGAGCTAAAATCCCCCAAAATTCTGAAGGAAAATGGTTACTGGAAGGGCCCTGGGCTAATTTTAAGGGTACCACCAAGAAAATAAAGGACTCATCTTGGGGCTTGTTTCTGTAGTTTTGAATACTCAAAGTATGAAATCCTGATTGAAATGTGCTGATGTGAAGCAGTACGTGTCAAAATCATAAAGATTGTCTTATTCAGAATACTCGTACTGAAATCGCATTGAATGTCTTTAATGTTCATTTGAGGAAGGTGACAGACGGTCACCGAAACGTCGGCTGAATGTGTAAAAAGAGTCTCACATCTGCCTATTATTGAACATTGAAAAAAAGGAAAACGACATTTTCTACACCTCTTTTTGTCATGAATTGAAGGATATAATTGTAAAAACATTATTTCATACTATCCATGCCATTCAATATCTGTACATATCATATATAGAGCAATTTCTGATGTTTTCCCAATTCTATCACAATTTTTTAAACAGAAAATATAGTACAGTAATGTAATGATAAAATGTAAGAAATGCTCAAAATACCTCTAGCAGTGCTTTGGAATAGACAGAAACAAACCTATTGCAATGATAGTATTGTAAAACATAGATATATGTAACACACGAACTTCAGATAGAATACTGCAATTCTTGAAGAATTCTCTGGAACCAATTTGCAGAAGTAGAACTATTTTTGTAGAGATTTTAACACTAGATGCTTATTTTTTGGACATTGCCATGACATGTCTCGTCTATTGATTTGTAGATTTGTGAATAGAGGTGTAGAAAATCTCTCAGCAAAGAGCTTTGATATTCTAAACATGTATCATAAAACTAAAACATCGTGCGGTGGCGAAAGTTCTCCGTGCCGGCTTATAATTTTATCGACGAAATAATCTTAGGTTCGAATTCAGTCTGCACATTGTCACTTGCAAGCGGGAATAGTTGTCCATTGGGTATACTGGTTGTACCATTATTTAATGACGAACGATGTACCCATTTGATTTCGTTGTTCGAATTGACATTACTGTTTTCTTTCCGCTATCACTGACCTCAACCTAGAGCACCAAGGTCATATCCCATCGAACGTCATGCAAATGAGTTGTAAATCGATTGGTTAAAGTGTAAATACTGCGTTTGTCTAATTCATTCTTCCGGCAAGGATGTCTGATCAAATCGTATGTCCTTGTGAGTATCTTTCTAGTACGTTCTTGATTGGGAACTAAACAATGGAGGGTCGTTCAGGCGATTTGAATCAGAAATAGCATACATCAGGGGAGGTACTGAATACGCTATCAACCTCTTAAACTCACAAGGCGATTTTAAACTTTAACACACCAATATGGCCGGCGCTAAATTACGTCATAGTCACGTGACATTTTACCTGACCCTGCCTAGCACATCGGCAGAACGTACTGCACCTGCGCGTGAAGTGTTGTGCTTAGCACTTCGGCTTAACGTCTGTAGTTTCCAAATGTTATGTCGGAAAAGATGTCGTCTACAACAGGCAAAATTCTGATGCAACGTTGACCAAACCAACGAAAGCCGTGAAAAATCAGAGTTTTGTGCAGGCGCAGTAAGTTCTGCCGACGTGTTATCCTGCCTCAGGCAAAACCTAAAAATCCTTCCCTCCCATACGCCAACGGTCTCCGATGAAATATCGTACAGTCCCTCGTATATCTCCAGAGAAAATACCCAAGTGGAATTTCTAACAAATAGGCACTATTATTATATAATAGCAGATTTTTTCGGACGACAGGGCTAATCATTATGTTTACCGAAAGAAAACATATTGTTTTTGCTACGTTTTTCTCCTCTTCTTCTTCTTCTCCAAACATTGACCTTTGACCTGGTCAATGATCTCATTTGTTGACATCTCTCACCATGGTAACTGGTGTTGGGTTACATTGTTGGGTACATTGTTGCAATTTTATAGTAGGAGGGATTTATACTCCTGTCTGACCATATATATGGATGTATTGGAGTAAGAATCAACAGAGCAGACCATATGCGAAGGTAAACATTATGCATTTGCTTTGCAAATGTTACCTTTCTAGTTTCATTTAATTCACGAGATCGTCTAATGAAAATAATGCATTGGTTATTAATTATAAACGCATTGCTTTCCTCACTAGTTTTAGCGAAGAAACGCCACCATACGATGCTGAATCTCCAGTTCAACGTAAAATGACTTGTCCCTTTACTTCACAGAAGGGTCGTACAGTGTATAAAATGGAGAGAACGAAAGATATACTTGTTGCATGATGTGCAGAAATTGTACAACAACTATGGCAATATACATTTGTACATTGAGGTAATAAGACAGCAGAGACATAGGAGATGCTCATTTGAAAAACATTGTAATTGTATCGCAGAAGAGGTTCATCAGTCACGTAGAATTATTAATTAGTAGTATATTCCTCAATCAGTGACTCATTTGAAAGGTAGAAACACGTACCTCCAAATTTTCTATGTCTACTGTACATCTTGATCACG
>NW_017804131.1:5697764-5709273 GCF_001625305.1 Branchiostoma belcheri
TAGTCTCGTGTTCTCGCGAGACTAGGTCACTCCGTGATCAAGATGTACAGTAGACATCGAAAATTTGGAGGTACGTGTTTCTACCTTTCAAATGAGTCACTGATTGAGGAATATACTACTAATTGTAATTGTACTTCTAATTCCAATTATATTTCCACATGACGGCCTCATGTATATTGACTTTTTTCCGCCCTTGATTGCTTCGTTTTCACTAGCGTGACTAATTTGGGAGAAGTGAAGTTGCTAGCTGCTATGCATGACTCAACCACAAATCGTGTGTTTGAAAGCGTCAAATACCAGTGTGTGGTGTACTTAACAATTACAATTTTACAACATAGCGTAGACAAGTTTTATACTGCTGCTATTAGGACTTACACGGTCTACATTTTCAAGCAAATCATACTACTGTAAGCGAATGACTGATTGGTTAACCTTGTCTGCGGTTGATGTATGGGTCGAGAACTAACAGCCAATCACTGTAGAGGACAGACCAATAAAATTTAAAACAGAGAAATTATGAAGCCCTTGTGTGTTTGTTCTCTAAGATGGTGTCGCTACTTCATGATATGCACACGACATCAATATGCGAATCTAAATTTTAACTTCTTTAGGCCACAGCAAGTAAATTTTATGGATGACATGCTCCGCAGACTCCAAATCTAATGCAAGCGGGCGAAAACAAGGTGGGCCGAAAAAAACAAGGTTCCTACATTTTACAATTTTGACTCAATCATGGTACAAATGGTTTTTATTCAGTGGGAACATCACATATACACAGCCAGCATCACATATCACTGCATCAAAGTAAGAAACAAAACATTAAATCAAAGCCTTTTCTTGTTTCCTCTCTTCATAGTAATCTGCCATCCACCTTCCGGCATGGCAACAGACAGTTTTTTCCAATTTTTGGCATGTTGATCACTTTCAGAAGGTAACAAAATTTCTTTCTTTTTTTTCAAAATCAGACGAAAATTAATGCGCGCGCTGATGTCATCCATAAATATTACTTGCTGTGGCCTTACTTGAAAGCAAATACTACAAAGAAGGTACATGTACGGTCTTAAGATTATTTAAAAGTCCTTCTTCAATAAGAATGGCCCAATTACACATATATGACTCCTTGACTTATGAATGAATGAAAGACCTTAATTGTACATCTATGTGCTTTCAGGTTAAGTACAGGCTGAATGGCACTTATTTGTAATGGTTATTGTACATTTATGTATTCATTGTACATTTATGTACAGGCTAAGTACAGGCTGTACATTTATATGCTTACAGGCTAAGTGCAGGCTGAATGGCACTTATTTGCAATGGGGTAGCATAGGGTTAATTAACCTTACTTTATAAAGAATTGACCAGAAAATTTATACCCACTTCTGTATCGCCCTAATGCTAAATAATGCAGCTTTGAATTAATGTGCTTACAGAACCTTTCAGCGTGCCACTAGGTTCTCTTCAAGTTCTCATCAATACACCATTAACATACCTGTCTCCAAGTCATTTTACAACAACAGCTTCTTTCCCCGGACTGCAAAATTATGAAACTCTCTTCTAAACAGATGCTTTCCGTCCGACTACAATCCACAAAGCTTCAAAACAAAGGTCCACTGCCATCTTCTGACATAACTACATTATACTCACTTAAGTACCTCTAGCTCTATGTCTAGAAGAGGCCAAAAATAATTGGCAAAAAAGGGTTAAGTACAGGCTGAATTACACTTATTTGCAATGTGTTGATTGACCTTACTTTATAAAGAAATGACCAGAAAATTTATACCAACTTCTATATCGCCCTAATGCTAAATAATGCAGCTTTAACTACTGCATGAGCTTCCGGGCAAGCTGTCAGGCCTGTAGGAGGGCGGCTCTGACATTTTCCCTGAGATGAAGATATACACCAGCCGTCAGTGGTAGCTGTGCAGGTGTACTCCCAACTGGGTGACATTTCCAAGAAGATTAAACCTCACATCTGCTCATGACCCCACGTGGGAACCTGCCAGTAGTCATTTTGCATGTTGGCGTGCGCGCTCTGGCCGTGTTTATGTGAAGTCACCCAAGGCGCTTTACATGTGGTTTACCCCGAAGCCGGTTTCAACTGGCTCCATCTGAACGCTCCAAATCACATTGAAAGCGCCTCGATCCCAAGCCACTTCTATGGCCGCGTTTAAGTGAAATCACCCAAGGCGCTTTACATGTGGTTTACCCCGAAGCCGGTTTCAAGTGGCCCCATCTGAACGCTCCAAATCACATCGAAAGCGCCTCGATCCCAAGCCACTTCTAGAGGTGGTTTCGAATCGGTTTTCCCGCATCCCGATTTATGTCTGAACGCAATGTGATTTCAATGTGACTTCACCTGGTCATGGATTACGGGGTGATATTTCTTTATTTATAAGCAATACCAAATCTTACGTGGCAGTAACTAAAAGAGCAGTAATGGTCAAATAATGTGTCCGTTCTAGGGCGAGCTTCACCGCCTCTGGCGGGACCACGTCGGCATTCGGCCGAGATGCGCCAGGATCCGGAGGGGGGCATCAGCAAGCAGGTCGTTGACTTCTGACATTAATAACACGCTGCCTTGCGTGTTTTCATCAAACAACAATGAATGCAGCTTCAGAGAATCGTGATCGTGCACGAAAGGAATGTATGGCACGTGGACCAGATTTGAGGAATGCGAGTTACCCGAATCGCGGTTCGGGTGGTTTCATATGAACAAGGCCTTTGCATGTTGGCGTGCACAGTCTGTCTGTTCCCAATCCTGCTCTTGGGGAGCTAGGAATTCGAATCCTGGTCGGTGATTTAAAACTCCATTTGCACGCTAACGGCTAGGATTTCAGTCTTTCGTTGTAAGCCACTGGTCCACTTTTCGGAGGACTCGTTCAAGCATTCAGCGAAAGATCGCAGTGCCGTTTGCCCTTTGAAGGTCGTAGAATCATCCTTAACTGAACTGTCTATCCACTGTGGATAGCTGTGAATTATATGATCAACAACTCTCTTTATAACACACAGCTCACTTGTTTTATTTATTTATTTCGCACAAAAAAACAATATACAATTAGTGAAGTAAATTAAATTAGATTAAAAACACAGTGCAGGAGAGGAAGAATCCTTAAAGGCTTGTACAAGGCCTTCTCCTCAAACATAACAAAACAATCACAATTAAACTGATTAACTGAAATACTTAAATGAAAATCAAGGCAACTGAAGAGAAAATATCAACAAATCGTAAGTAACACATCAACAAATTGTACGTAACCCTTATACAATTAGAAACAAAATTATAGCAAAATAAACAAATGAAGAAGCTAAGTAACACTTTAATAAATCAAACCAAGAAGTATAGCAGCTACAATGACATGGATAAGACTATCTAATAGGGAGTTAAGCTAATAGAATGTTGTGTTATTAATGAGGTTTTGTTTTAAAGTGCTCTTAAAGTTCAAGAACGATAAACTAATTCGTAAACTCCGGTCTGAAGTGTTCCAGGTATTGGGGAATCTTGGCGAACATTCTTTGTTGGTTTTTGGTGTACATTACTTTATACATTGTTATAGCACAAAACTCACTTGTATATTTTAAGTTTACAAGTTGCGAAATCATTTTCAAATCGATTATGACCCATTTGTAAATCATACGTGTTTTGTTTTACAGTAGCGTCGTTGTAAACGTTTTTAGCTTATCGCACTGTCACGATATCTTTCAGACAGAGGCCTCTTTACTCCGCCGCAAAAAGTATTACATTACAGGACACAGTAGAATGAGTTGAATATAAATAGAAGCCTGCACGGTTCGTCCATTGTGAATGGCTTTTAGAGCCCCAGGCTTTGTGCCAAGATTGACGGCTCTTCGGCGCCAGGATGACAAACAGTTTTATCAGCCTGCACGACTGCAGCGGAGGCGGCTGATAAAGTCGCACTGGTAAGGCCACACCAAGTAAATTTTATGGATGACGTCCGCGCGTGCATTGATTTTGGCCTGTTCCTAGAAGAAAAAACAACAAGAAATTCCGCTTCCTGTATCTATGACCAAAGAGTCTGTAACTATGGCCGCAAATCGTTAGATTGACGTGAAACCCGTAACGCGAAATGGGTAAAGACCACATGCTTTGTTTCTGCAGGCCTGCAAAAATGTGATGAAAGAAACAGGACAGGACGATAACTGCTATTCCACCTGATTTATTGCTGTTCTGATGATGAATAAAAGACTTCTTGCTTGTTACACTGTGTCACCTCATTCAATTTGTGTCCTAACATCTGTCGTCTCTTAGTATATTTCTAATCTAGGCATCTTGTTTTTTAGGGCCCTACTTGTTTTTTTTTCGCCCTCTCGCATTAGATCTAGGGTCTCCAAAGGACGTCATCCATAAAATTTACGTGGTGTGGCCTAAATCTACGTATGCGGTCTGCTGGGGTGAAAGCGCTGTGGCTTGGAAAAAATCCGCATACTTGTGCTCTTCATCGTCGCTGCATTTATTTCTAGTGCTCAAATCCTACAGGATAAAGTTCTGTGCACTTACGTGCTTGAGATTTAGTGTTATTGTTGTTTTTATTGTTGTTATCTCCACCAAGGTTCTCCTGCGCTTAGCGTGAGTGATAGACAATGGCGACGCCTTACGGACCAGCTTAAAGTTAGCATGAAGATAACATTGAAGATGTCTTGAAGAAGACGACAAGATACGTAAATGATGACTATTGAACGCTTTTAAAGAGGAGCATGCGGGGTCTGAGTGAGTGAGTGAGTGAGTGAGTGAGTGAGTGAGTGGTGAGTGAGTGAGTGAGTGAATGAGTGAGTGTATGGGTGAGTGGGTGATTGGATGAGTGAGTGAGAGAGAGAGTGAGTGAGTGAGTGAGTGAGTGAGTGAGTGAGTGAGTGAGTGAGTGAGTGAGTGAGTGAGTGAGTGAGTGAGTGTAAACGAAGAGGTATCCCACAGCCAAGGATCCCGACCTTCTGCACGTAAAAAGGAGCGCTGACCACTTCACCATATATTTTCCACACTAGTACACTAATGCTTTGACGCGTCACTAAAGTTTGTAAGTTTAGTTGATCCTCATCGATCCTGAGTCTCTTCTATTGATATTAATGATGGATTACAACCTTAAGACAGGAAAAGTCCGATGCTGTACCACGTAGTCTTATTGGGATTACACGCCACGCGCATTCATATCGATTTGGGCTCTGTTTCTCGAAAAAGAAGAAAATTTCCCTCCTTTGGATCGATGTGTAGATATACGTGACCCATCTTGCACGCATCGTTTCTTCCATCCCCAAACCTTCATGGACATAGGAGCTAGATTACATACATATAGTCACTATCTTTAGTTAAATATTACGAGAGAGAAAGAGAAAAAAACTATGGCCAGATTCACTATCACAAAATCCATTCTTTTCAAACATTTCACGTTATATGGAGTCCTTCCCATGTAATGTTACATACCCGACAAAGTAGTGGGTCATTTGCCTTGACGAGGGCCATACACTGTTATATTATACGCGACGGACGAAAATTTGGTGAGCTGATATTTTGTTGACGTTGTGTTGGAAGAAATTTGTTTATCGGTCACAGTGACTTCCCTGCCTTATATCTCTTCTCGTGGTTCGCAATGAAGTATACAACGTTGTACATGCAACTAGGGATGAGGCCACATCTAATGCGTCATAATTTATGCTATCAAGCTTCTCTAGCCTCAGGGCGACCGGAAACCATCGATAGATGGCCGGGTTGGGTCACTGCGACAGACATCCCCAAAGGCAAGCATTTCCGACCACCCAGGATACGAGATTGCCATCAGACTTCAATATAAAACCATGTTATGGCAAGAAGATGTATGCCGGGGCCAAGTTTATTTCGAACTTCGATGATGAAAGGACCACAAACGTTATAATGGAAAAAAACTGCGCCCGCAGTCCATCAATATGATATACCTCCTGGGCTGTGAAGAGAAGAGCTTGGCGAAGTACAAATATAACATTGTAAGTACATTTTTATCTGTTCATTCGTTTAGCTGAAGATGTACAGCCAAGGCTGCTCAACTATCACGGGGCTATTATCAAGGGCAAACCTAGAGGATAATACGAGACGGGGGTTCGCCAGGCCTCCTTCATGGTGATTTGTAGGCAATCACCAACTCCGGACTATAGAATTCGCACCATCGCACACTGGAACATGTCCCTACATTGCAAGTACATTATACAGATAACTTCATCGCACAACAGTTGTACAGGGTACAAAGTATGGCATCTACCAAGTACATATCAACTACCAACATTGAACCGCGACGGGGGCCGACATCGTCTACCTTTGACCCAGTGTTGACGTCACACTTCAAAGAAGCCACGTGACAAGCTTCACTGGGTCAGTCTACTGAGGAAGACCAGAGTGACTGGTCGAAAGCTCTAGGTAAGAGAATTTTTTTTTTTAGTTGGACCAAAAGTTTTAACTTTAAACATGTAACTACCAACACAGATGAACTTTCATGATACATATCAACTACATTCTCATGTACTTAGTAGCCGCGACCGGGCTCACCAGGTTGCCGGCTGTTACCGACTCGTACCATTACTATCCAGTCTATCTGGCGAATTTCTACTATTTTCCGGTAACCTAGCCTGGTAGAGGCTAACCTGGGAACAATCCTATCAACATTATATGAACATGATGTACACATATATGCCAGGCCTGATATATGCAGTGCAGTTTGTAAAAGGTCGTTTAGCATCATCATCATCATATTCATGAATGACTTCCAATAGTTCCTTATGAAGAATGTAAAAATGAACTGAACTATGCTCAGACTCTTCGTATGACGTTAGAAATCTGGGTCAAAACTTTGCGCTACAATAAACTATTGCAACTATGTAATTGTGTTTCCAAATGTTTCAAAAAGATAGAAGAAAGGACAACTAACAGTAGATGATAGGTAGTTTATAGTATTATTGTAATGTATAGATTCCTAGCACTTTGCATTAGAATATAGCGTACCAGTATGAAATACTCATGTTTTACATACTGGACATCCTCTTGTACATTTAGCCCATCTGGGCAAGAACATGCAATAAAGATTCATATCATATATAAAAGCTTACTGTTATAGAGACATGGATGACACAATACAGAAAACATTACTGACGTAGTACTATTACAGCTATAAAACATTACTGTCACTTTTATAGAGATAGATGACGCAGTGGAGGACAATTCGCTGGCGTCCTTGGAACTTGAGTTGATTAGGGACGTGAACAAGGTGAGGTATGTTAATGTCTCTCTACGTAATTACGTTAGTACGAATTAAGGAGGTTCTATTACATATAATGGTCCCCACAACGCAAAAATAGGTACTAGATATATAAAGGAATGCTTTGTTATTAGAAAAATTCCGAAACTTGTGATTAGCCCACTCGATTGTAACACTTCATCAAAGACTTGTGCTATCCCTTATTATTTGAATAATTATGATATAGATTTGTTAGGTTTTATTCGACATTAGGTCTTGTTCAACACACTTATTTTATTGTTGTTACTTTCTTTATGTAGTTTGCCATACATTGTACCATGTGCAATTGTCGTGCAATAAAGTTGGCCAGTCTGTAACCATTTCCCCACCCAAGGGTTACAGACTGGCCAATTTGATACTGTCTTACTCCCACCAAAAGATCTGCTTGGAGATTACGTACGTCAACGATACTAAAGCGTACAAATAACTTGTTAACTCTTGGTTAACTCTCACAATACGTGTTGTTATAACCAAGTTATTTTGTTATAACAAAGTTATGGCCATACCGGCCCCGTGACTGATTTGGTCTTTGAAACCATGTTAACGTTGACTGGTAACCCCCAAGTCCCCCCTCCCTCTAGAATACCACAGTGATGTTTGTCGACAAACCAGTATTTCAGAGTTGACAACTAGAACAAGCCACAGCAATGGTTTGCCCAAGTTAGTTGAACTTTACTTAACTTATCTGTGACATTGGCCTTGACGACGTGTATATAAATGTGTATATAACAAGGCAATTCAAGCGAGTCCATTGTGAGATGCACCCGTCTGGTTTACTTTTCAAAGAAACAAAAACATCACCTGGCTGTTCCATGTTACGTACGCTCCCCTTAAAGGGGTATATTGTAATCGTATCTTTACATGCTATGAATGTCCTATGTGGAAATATTTATATCTTATACATTGAATTTGAATATTTGTGCAGAATTTCGACAGATTGTTACACTTTTTTGCACGACCAAAGTCAATTTGTCTTTTGCGTAATTCACATGTAAAGGGAGGAATATCGTTGAACGGGATACCCAAACAATGCTACAAATTATTTAACGTCATGAAAGAACACATGCACATTTCTCAAGCGCACTGATCCCTGCTAGGAAGGGAAACGATCTAGACTTGTTCCAGAACACAGGAGAGTCTACAGAAGTGGAGTCACTTGGCAGAAGGTGTGTTTTTTTCACTTGTACTACAGTAGTAGCTCTACTACTAAATGTAGCTCTACTTCGAGCTTACGTTTTGGACATATGGTACTTTTCAATCATTCAGCGTTGACAGTACAAGCAGCAGAGTCCTTGCATTCTGCTAAGAATTTGCCATATAGCTAATAAACCATAACTCATTTCCCTGAAATAACTCACTGAAGGAAGTAGACTAGAGTGAATATTCGGAACAGTGTCTATCTATCTATTACACAGGGTTGGAAAGAACTCAGACAATAAATCTAACGTTAACATTCTTTGTGTAACATCATCTTTGCGGGGTCGTGTGGCGCAGCGGCAGCGTGCGCGACTCGGAATCAAGAGGTCCCGGGTTCAAGTCCTGGCATGCCACCGATCTTGTGCCCTTGGGAAAGGCACTTAACACGACTTTCCCCGCTAGACTCAAGTTAAAATGAGTATTGTCTGTCCAGTATTCGTTTCTATGTGCGGGACACAACACCAGCAACAGCTGTCTCTGTTCCGCGTGTATTGCACTGTTGCAATTTCCATAAATCAAATCAAATCAATCAAACATAATCTTTATCCGTAGAAAAGTATGAAGTTCTCCAGGCTGGTTCAGCGTGCAGCGTTGGGAAGATGCGTCCTTGTGTTGGTGGGATTTGCTGCCGGGATTTTCTGGTCCTCCCTGCTGAAAGCGGTGCCACTGACTCAGCAAGTGGCCGTGACACAACGCCGCGGTGCAAGCATGTTGCATGGACAGGCAAAGCATCGTAGTGCTCTTGGCAACATTCTCACTCAAGCTCAAAAGTACGTACTACCTATGCGGGTGTTTCAGTCTACTTGGTAGCCGACCATCGACGATCAAATTGACCTGCTTCTCAGCAGGCCAATTTGATCGTCGATGACCAGCTACCTTCTCTCGCCAATTAATACCCGTTTTAGTCCGATTTCTACGATTTATTCATGCTGCACAAGAAGTCTGTTGGAGACTAGTTTCAGTCACGGGATCCGAGACCTTGGCATAATTTAATTTCCGCCGTTTTGATGTGTCAAGTCATTGTGTGAGAAATGTTGGAAACGACTGCATCTACTACGTAGTATATACACTTAGTAGTATAGAAAAATCCATATTCCTTATGCCATTAGACAAACCACCCATCGAAAAACAGATCTGTACCTTTATCTCTACAATAACTGAAAAGCGAGGAGAAGTTGAATCTATATAACGATAGTAAGTTAATTTTGTATCTGTTAACCGTGTCCATTCATCTTGTTTTGTTGTGACCTGTACTTAGCCAAGTGTGGTAGAAATGTGCAATAAAGGTCTTCATTCATTCATTCATAAACAGTACATTAACATTAATATTCGGCCTCTCTGTAGATAAAATTCTCCAGCGATCCTATTTACAATGTAAAGAATTCTAAATGCTCCTATTGAATGAACCTGCTTTACGTAATTTTTACGAAAGTTGCAGTCGTTGATATATGTCCATTGTATTACTTGTTTCAGGATAGCTGATTCACAGACGAGTAGAAAACGTAAAATTCTGCTGGACTGTGGAGGAAACGTGGCTTCTACAGTCCAGTTGTTCAGAGAGACCTACCCGGACGGCAAGAACTACATCATACACTCCTTTGAGTTGGACGACAGACTGGCTCCGTATTTCGCTCCGTACTCCAACCACGTTCTGCACTGCCCGACCGCTGTGTCCAACAAGGATGGTCAGTCTTCAAAATCATGCATTGATGTATACACTACAATGTTTACAAATTCTTTCACATACTGGTAGTCTTCTATACCGGCCTCTCTCTATTTCCAGAGGATGGGCACTAACTCTAATTTTGCTGATGGTTGAACGTTTTAAACTTGCCTGTTACATGCATGTATGTAGGTAACATGACAGCGTATGCAGAGTCAGCTTGGTCGCCGGGAAAGGGAAAGACGAGCGGTACTGACATGCAGTGGGGAGGGGGAACCCTGTTCGCCTTCAAAAAAGAGATACAGGACAACATCACAGGAGGGTCCCGGAGGCTGACCTACCGACGGACGATCCCCACAGTCGACCTGTCCCGATGGATCCAGGAGAACACCGACGTAGACGACTACGTCATTTTCAAGCTAGACGTGGAAGGCGCAGAGTACGACATTCTGACAAAAATGTTAGAAGAAGGCACTTTTAGATGGATTGACAAGTACGTATTTTACATCATTCTATCGTATGCCATTTCGTGATGGCTTACACCAACGCTACGCCGCCATTTTTCCTTCTTCGCATCTTTGATGATCCTTTTGATTTTGATGCTCGATCCTAGTGTTTTCGACCGTATTTTCCCAGAAGTTCCAGCGTCAAAAATTACACGGACTAGCAAGGACCCTGTATAAAATCCTTGGGACTAGTAAAACGACTATGTCGGTTTCTTGCTCTACCTAACATTGACGTTGCACACTACGTTACACATTTAGGTACTAAATGTACCTAAATGCGGTATTCTACTGTGCACGATTTTTGGCGACGCCTCTGGGGCGGAGCCGTTGGTATAGTACTGCGATTGAGTTGAAAATATTCTAAGAATTCCACCAATGCATTCCCCAGGGAATTGCTTTTTGGCGATACCTTTTTGTTGATGCTCATCACTGTCGTTATGTGTCAGATATTATGGAGAGTATCACGGGTGGCAGACCATACCGGGATGGAACAAGGCAGACAAGGCACAACTCATCGAAGAGGTGGAAGCCAAGGGTAAGCCTCTGTTGAGATGGACGGGAGAAACCAGGACATATGAAGACTTCGATGCCATGCACCCGAAACTGGTAAGTTGATCATTTGAAAAACCATGGCCAGTGTTCCAGACGTTTACCTACTACTGCTACTGCTGCTGCTGCTGCTGCTGCTGCTGCTGCTACTGCTACTACTACTGCTGCCACTGCTACTGCTGCTGCTGCTGCTCCTACTGATACTACTACTACTACTACTGCTACTGCTGCTGCTGCTGCTACTGCTACTGCTACTGCTACTGCTACTACTACTACTACTACTACTACCGCTACTGCTACTGCTGCTGCTGCTGCTGCTGCTG
>NW_017804131.1:5709396-5719956 GCF_001625305.1 Branchiostoma belcheri
ACTACTGCTGCTGCTGCTACTGCTGCTGCTGCTGCTGCTGCTGCTGCTGCTGCTACTACTACTACTACTATTACTACTAGTAGTTAAGCCGGCGTTTTGGACCTATGCATCAGAAACTGATTAGAAAATGAGAGAGACCAAATACATTTGTAGCCTCCACATGATGGACATTTTATATGAAAGAAGGCTTTATGTATGATTTCTGCTGTTTCTAACCATGTGTTGTGCTTCAACAAAGTCAACAACTTTTTAATTTGTATTCCTGTAAATATATGATATTCATCGACATCGTTTACTACGTTGAACGTAATATATCTCCGCGTGTATGTCTATCATAGATTGGTGCTGTTGGAAAACCCGGTGTTGTCTACAATAATTGCATCAAGTCGGCACAGAAAAGGCCGAGACTGGCCTTGGTGGTGCAGGTCGGGATGAACGCTAAGGCCGCTAGCAAGCTGGTGACTACTCTGGCGGCGCACACAAGCCGCATTCCCCTGGCCCTGTTCGTGTACGGAGACTTTGTAGAGTTGTTTCCGACAGTGGTGAAAGAATGGGCCGAGGTGTTCACCATTGGCATGCGAGAGGTACAATATGTTTAATTTTACCTTTCGATACTCATAGTTCTTCTACAGTGGCAATCATACTGGTAGAGATTCAGCACGATGGCTCTTTTGTGGGTCAGTAATCATGAAGAAGGCACAAAAAAACATAAATAGGAGTTTACTTCAATTTGAAGAAGGCTAAAGATTTCTAAAATAGAGGAAAAAGCGTTGTAGTCCCAGATACCTTTACCATAGAAATTTTTTCACACAGTACATGACACAGCATGAGGGTGACCACAAAATCTATCCTTTCAGATAAGACACTAGTGAGTATGTGTAGTGTCAAGGTAGGTATCTTGAATGTCATTTCAAACCAAACAAGATACAAGAACTGTGAAAAATGTTTGATAATGTTTATCGACGGAAAACATGTTGTTTTTGCTCTGTTTCCTCTTCTTCTTCTTCTTCTCCAAACCAACAAGGTCAATGACCTCAACCAGACGCCTGTTACCATGGTAACTAGTGTTGAGTTACATCATGTTGCAATTTTATAGCAGGAGGGATTTAGACTCCTGTCTGACCATATATATGAATGTGTTTGAGTAAGAATTGACCATATGCGAAGGTAGACATTATGCATTTGCTTTGCAAATGTTACATTTCTCTTGTACACGTTTTCTCCATAGAGCCAGCCTTTCCCGCCAGGACACTTAGCCCTACAGGCGCGCCAGTGGATCAGGTTCAGCCTGGTTAGCGCGATAGAACGCCACCGGGACACCGGTCTGCAGCCGACATTGTACCTAGCGGAGAACACTACGAAGTCGGTTATAACCGTCGCAAAGAACCAAGGATTGAGGCTCATCCAGCCGACAGCTCGCTTCCCTCCAACCGAAGGTCAGCTGGACAGATTCAACATACCTAAAAGCCCTGTTACACATAGTCGAATACTGCCTCCCGACCACCAGCCGAACGCTCCACAACTATGGTAGTAGGTCGGCTGTGATCGGCTGGTGTTCGGCCAGGTCGGCTACTGAATTCGGCCGCGTCAACCGAATGTTAAAAAATGTTTGAAATATTCAAGAAGGTTATAAGGAAGAAATATTCAAGTTTGAACAGGAGGCTCGGCCATGGTTGACTGGTGGTTCGGGAGTAGATGAAGGTGTGTTTGGCATTCAAATTTGACTCAAATCTGACTCAAATTCGATTCGATTCGTACAGAAAGGTAGGCTTGGCCTATATCCAGTCAGAATGCCTTAATAAATCCCTTCGTGTATGACTCTGTATCTGTTTACCTAGTCCAATATGTACATAATGCTATACAAAAGAGAAACAATGTCACAGCAATGTGAAATGTAACAGTCCATTATAACATATATACATGTATTGAAGTTAGATTAGTAAACTAGTAGAAATAGTTTATAGCTATTAAGTATTATTTGCCATACATTGTATCTGATGCATTTGTTGCACAATAAACTTGACTTGTATCAGCATGAAAGTTCATCTGAGTTGGTAAATTACATTATGAAAAACTTAACCTTTTCTCCAACTTGACTTGTATGTTTGCAGGAAACCTTTTAACGGAGAAAAACTACTACCACTACCGGGACGTGGAGAGGGTCCCCAAAGCTCTCCGTGTTATCGCCGACAGCCTGGGGAACACGGGAGGCGTCCTCAGTCTGGACTCGGACCATCCCGACAGTTACATGATCTCTGCTTTTCTGTTGGACTATTTGGCGGAGAACTCTGGATTTGAGATTGTCAGCATTGAGGAATGTCTGACAGAATGATTTCTATTTCCAGCATTCCGCATTTATAATAGATATGTGGAATGCTATCTACACGTAGCTAAAGGTAGTTCAGGCATCCTATCTAAAAGTGAGAATTGCTTTGGCCTGCCCGTCTTGTAGGACTATACTGAGATCAGCATGATCACCCCGGGACGGGGGGCGATATCGACTTCAGACAACCTTTGACCCTTTGCTGACGTCACACGTGGGAAAAATCACGTGTCCATGGCATTTGGGTCAGATAGCTGAGGAAGACTTAGTGATTCAGTCGAAAATTTCTGGTGAGTCAAATTTTGAGTTGGAGAACAGTTTAAGTTTTTCATGACTATACTTTTCATGACTATACTGAGAGTTTGCACTGAAGTTCGTATCATATTAATATCTTATCATATTAATATCTTATTTTATGTCTCTTAGCCAGGCAGTAACAACGTTATAGTCACAAAATTTAAGGTTCTCCAGCGAGCTCTTTGTATTATATCTCACTATTTTTCTATCCTCGAGATATAAATAGGATGGTATGAACGTCAGACTTTCCAAGCAACCCCTCAATGTACTTTTCATCAAACGCTCTTACAAAGCGTATTGTGACTACCCAGCCTCTAAATGCGTTGAAGCGAATTCAAAACACGTTTTTTTTGGACGCCATGTCGAATCGAAGGATCAGACCGGCTTGAAATAAAGTCTCTACGTTGTAATTATCGATTTTTTTCCGGCACAGACTCGTGTAATGATCTTCACGAACAGATGATGAAGGTCGCGTGCTGCAATGTCGGGCTTCCCTTTTCCGGGAACGGGGATAAGACCCGGCGAACTTGACTTTCATGACCGGTATCCGCGCGCGCATCGATCCTGGCTCGCTTCCCGGAAAGGGGGATCTAGGGACAACCAAGCGGAACAACCATGTGAATGTATAATCTCCAAGCAGATCTTTTGGAGGCTGTAAAGACAGTACTAAATTGCTCAGGCAGTATCAAGGCAAAAAAAAAGAAACATGTACCAGTAAAAAAGGAGAACCCTGTAAAAACATATAAATCAAGTCCAAAAGAAGCCGAAGCTTAAAACCTCTGCTTGGAGTGTATGATATACAATTATGAATCATGGAAGTAGATTGCAATTCTCAAAAGTCCAGAAATCTCTGTGGACACCATAAAAGGTCTACATCTGTAGCTTTCTATGCTGAAATTATCAACAATAGAAAATAGAACAGCAGGGTTATGCAATAAACACGTGCCCTACGATCTCTAACACCTGTTAGAAATTATGAGCTGTATATATAATAGACCAAGCTAATGATGCACTGGCGGTTTGCCCTATGCCAGAATTTCATTATCAAAGCCTCAGGCACAACCCACCGTGTGTGCTTTTTGTCCGAACGTTTTATTGGGAGGCCACGTCTGCTACGTGTTTCTGAAAACGTGCGGAAGAAGTGGCGTCGACGCACGTCACTCACACAGTGGTCGGATGTAACAGTGTGGTCTGCACGCCACGTCTGGCCGTGAGCGGTTGCGTGCGTCGTTCGTTGCGCAAGTGGTTAGTGAGTTGTATGAACTTGCAACGTACGATCTCTGTGCGATTGCCACTTTACCGCAAGGAGGTCGTACTCACACTGCTGCTTACGTACGGCACGTACGGGGCACGCGCGTCGCTAGTACTCGCACGTACGGGTGGTGAATCCACAGACCGCACGCAGAAAAAGTTTTGCATGTACTTAGAGTTCTACGGCGTGTCTGCGTGTTCCCAAATCCGTAGGATTCCGTACGGAGGTGGTACTCACCACTTACGGAACCCCTACGTTTGCCCACGTTTTTGCTCGTAGACCGCACGCAGAAGCACGTACGGCGGGTTGTGACCGAGGCTTAAACTGGTCAATGGCAAACCTAGTTGCGTATGGTGGCATGGCCTGCTACAGCCCAGCATTTTCCGTAAACCCATTAGCCTGACACAATCAACTTTTAGACTTTGCCCTTGCAGGTGTACTTGGCAGTTGGACCTTGATCTTCTGTATGTGACACAACAAAGAGCTCAAGTGCATATTCCACTAGGAACAGGCCATTTGGTTCTTGGAATAGGGGTGCAAGATATGAGACCTTTCCTTCTGATTCTGTCTGTTTACTCGAAAAAAGAGTAGTTTGGTAACACTGCAGGCCATGCGATGCTTAACAAAGGTAACACTGCAGGCCATGCGATGCTTAACAAAGGCCTTGCCATAGGGACGACATCCCTTTTATATGGTTGAAACTTGATCGTCTCCTCTAGAACCGGTTCTAACCCATATAGCATTGACCTGTAACAGTTGAAAGGTTACTTGCTGAGCTGCTCACCACCAGCAGCCATAGACGATACCTAAATACATATACAGTTTAGCCCTCGCGAAAGTTTGTACGTCCCCAATCGTTTAGTATCCAGGGCAATGCTGAAAGTCGGGAGGCTGATCAGGGACTCCCCAGTACGATGGGAGGTCGCCTACAAGGCGTTTCTAGCTGCGTCTGAGACGACACGTCCCCGTGCCTACCTGGAATTTTTAGAGGACAACATCCCAATGCCGACTCCGCGCCAAGAGGGGGCCGCCGTCCGTGTACTCAGTATTGGGAGTGGATCAGGTGAGAAACGTCACGATACAGAATAATTACCTTCTCCAAGAAGGTTATGCTTTTGGGTCTGCGTGTCTGTGTTTGTGGACGTTAACAGCTAGCCTGGTTAACCAGACCGCCGTGAGCTCAGCGCTATCCCTTCGGCGCCGAGAGCGTTTGGGGCCGCCATTGAACCAAGCCTCATTTACCGTGCTTCGATCGAGGAGGTTTTAGGTTTCTTCGCTCATATCCAGACAAAGAAAAGTTGTTGACAAGCGCGTCGGTTCGTTCAATTCTACCGCCGGTATTCCGGCTGCTTAACCGAACAACCTATCGATCAGAGACGCGAAATGCGGACAGGTGACGCGAGATTTGCAGTGGTGATTGATACCATTCTGGTGGTAGCACCATTCACCTAAGCTTGAAGTTGTTACGTGGCGACCACTAAGTAAAAAAAAAATTATCAACAGTTGTAAACTCGGGTAATGTTTACTTTTAAATAGTATCTGGATTCACGATGGTAGTAAATAAAAGTTAAGTGCAGTAATTTCGTTTACAATCCTTGTAAGTTAGAAATCACCGTACTTGACTTTTCATAAGTGTTCATTAAAGAAACGAAGTTAACATTAGGCCATGTTGATTTGATTATATGGATGACATCCGCGCGCGCATGAATTTTCGGCCGTTTCCAAAAAAAAAAAGTTTTCAACCTTACTGTAAATCGTACAAAACAGTTGCAAAATGAGCAAAAATATACCGTAAGTTACAAAAAAATAATAAAAACTATACCAATGTCGTAGAATGCCAAAATCAAATGAAAAAAGACGAAATTGTTAAGAAATGAATTCGAAGAGTAGTAGTAGTAATATTATTCGCCATAACATATTCTGTCCCATTTGTTCAACCCTCATGACCACGTCGATTTCATAATGAAAACAACTTTTTTTTTTGCAAAACTTTTTTTTTATTCGCACGCGCGCATCAGTTTAGGGGTTCCCGGAGGATGTCATCCATATGATCAAATCAACATGGCCTTACCCAACTTTATTGGCACATGTATTTACTGCCATTGGTAAATCTAAGTTTTCGTGCAAAGATACTTTCATACTTTGCACAACATGCCGTGATATTTGTATCATGAGAATTGATCATTAACTTTTAATGCTATGTAAACGAGTAATGTATTGGAACTTGAATGTATAACTGCACTGCACTGTCAGACATTAGAAACATTCTTATGGTTTTACATGTATCATTTTTACAAATTAATGCAGATGATCCGATGTAAGACTACTAAAACATTACCCAACACATCTAGAGAGACGTTCCATGTACTTATGTCATGTCCAGACACATTTTCTGTATATATAGGTCAATACATTTATAATGCCATGCAAAAAAGACATCTTAGTATAGCTGTATAAGTAGAGTCACTGAATTTTTATCAACTACATGTATATAGTATAGCGTTTCGTAGCATTTGTATGTAGAATCTTAACATTCCTGGCAAGTAACTTAGTATACACACTGTTTAGTAGCGATAGAACATGTTTAGTATAATTAGGTATAACTGCTCGCTGTACCCTTCATGTGTATAGTTTAGCGTAATGTAGAATGTACATGTAGAGTCAAAATATTCTCTAGCCAGTAGTTATTTATAATACTCTGTCAGATACAATGTCCGTTGACCTTATATAGTATTATGTTAGACACATACCAACTAGTAATTTTATTATTTGCCATTGTACCCGTGACAATCGTTGTGCAATAAACTTTGACTTGACTTGACTTTTAAAGGAGAGGTTGACAGCGCTATCTTGAGGAAGATCCTGCAAAGGCAAAGCAGCGTGTACAACAGAGTCGTGGATCCGTCAGAAGAGATGATAAAGGGTTTTAAGGTAGGGCTGCGACGCCGCTTAAGTGGCCTCCCATTTGGGATGAGTGCATGTTTTAAGAACACCAATGTCGCCACCAGTCTTGGCTTGATCCATGTCCTTCAAAGGCGTCACCATAGTTTACAAATATCAGACTTTTAAAATTATTATAGCATCCTATCCAAAACGGAAATAAAAAGCACTTTTAAATTTGTTTTTTTTTTTGTATCATGAAGGAATCATGGCTAACATAGTAACTTGAGGTTACAGAATGTTACATAGTCTAAGTTAAAAGGAATGAGCTTTCTGATGAAAAAAAATTAATGAAACATAACCCTGTAGGCTCTGGTACAACATGACACGAGCCTGGGTGCAGTGAAGTTTGACTGGCGTCAACAGACAGCGGAGGAGTACTTCTCCCAGTCCGATGGTACCAAGTTCGACCTTGCCCATGCTATTCATGTTCTGTACCATGTGGAGGACCACCACGCTACCTTGCGGAACATGTGGGAACAACTGGCTGAGGGAGGCCACCTGTTTGCCTTTCTTCTTACGGGTATGTTGATTCGGGCCACAAAGGGGGTGGGGGGGGGATCCCAGGAACAAACTAACACTTCTAATCGTTGCTTGAATTTTCTAGATCTGCCCGTTAACAGTTCTGAGCACTAAGCACATATGTATATTTGCATGCAGACAAAAGAGGCTTGGGGAAACTGTTCCATGAAGTATGGGACTGGTTTCCAGATGGAGACGATCGTCTGACGACCTGTCTTCGCACTTCTGGTGACGTCAGGCGTTCGCTCCAATCCCTGGGCATCAGTTACGTCATCAAAGAGCAGGAGCAGTACGTCAACGTGGCGGAGTGCTTCAAGGAGCATTCGGAGGCGGGAAGACTGATTCTCGACTTCTTGACGCAAACGTCGAATGTCTCCGCACACCCCGAGATGAGGTCGAAAGTCCTGGAGTTTTTTCTGCGTAATTCGTCGTCCGTGGATGATAAGATCCTTTTCAGTACGGCTAACGCAGCTATCATCGCCCGTAAAAGTACACAGAAGTAAACAAATCTGTCCACGTGTAAGAAAAAAAATCTTTTGGCCTTTGGTATTCTTGGGTGGCACTGAATTTTGCATTGAAGACCTTGATTAGTTTATTCTCTAGTAGTTGTTAATAATTTTACGATATTCTGTTATCCTTGTATCCTATATATCATGTTACTCAGTATGATGTACATTTAACATCATATTCTGATGTATGCATTTAGCCCCATGGGCATGAACATGCAAATAAAGATTCGTTATTGAAGTTCAAAACGTCACCGGCTCTTTCCATACACTGCCAGACGTACCAAGTACTAATAATGATGACACATTGGACACCCTGTCAACAATGATAAAACATGTAAAAAGTTAGAGCCAGAAATTCAAAGTAATTAGAAGTCCAATGTAGTATAAACCCTTTGTGGTGTTACTACGTACATGTATAACTGACTTTTTGAATTAATTATGAAAATAGCAATCATCATTTTAACCTCCCCCTCACGTTGCTACATGTACTTATAGACTGATAAGATGCTCTGTGTCCATCATCATCATCAAGGACATCAGATATCAACTTGGAAACCTGTGTGGATCCTCTTGACTCCTGTATGGTCAGGGCTTGCCACTGTTACAAAATTATTATTAACTAGAGTTCCACGATCTCATACCTTCGCCAAATGATGTTAGCCTTTATGAATAAGAAATATACTAATCACCCAGATTATGCAAATAGGATCCTCAATTGCATGAATTATATCAGTCTGTTGATCATATTCTCCACCAAAAGACAGTCTTATCTTAACAAAGAATGCCATTTTCTCATAAATTATGCAAATGTGGTCCTTATTTGAATAAGTTATGTTTAATTATGTTCACCTTCACTTAACTTTCAAACACCCCAAGTATGAAACTCCAGGCAGTTATTACTATGCAATTATAACATTTTCTTATTAATTATGCAAATTAAGTCTTCATTTGCATAATCGATATTTGCCTGTGTTTCTCTCGTTCTTAATAACATATGTTACAAGCTTGAACTTCCTATCATGGAATGCAGCTGATTTATAGAATTTCCTCATTAATTATGCAAATTACATCAATATTTGCATAATTGTAATATCATTATGTCAAGCATCACTTAAGCTACCTACATACCAAAAATCACCATGATCCATCAATCGGTTCTTGAGTTATCCTCTTTTAAACATTTGTCCTTTAAACCCCCCTGCAGTTCTAGAGCAAGCAACTAGGGGGCTCATACTCATGTCACTTCATCCCCAGCACAAGAGCTATCTACCATCTAAATTTCGTCACCCTAGCATGTCTGGATCATGAGATATCAAAACCGGAAGTTCTGCTGCAGTACCATGACAAGCCGCCAGGAGGCCCAAAATCTAATCATTTTGAGGTCTCATCAAGACCTACCCACCTACCAAATATCAAGTCAGTCCATTTAAGCCTTCTCAAGTTATCGTGTTTACACACACACACACACACACATACACGAACGCCTCTGAAAACATAACCTTCTTGGCGAAGGTAATAAACAACAATGAATATAATAATACAGTATTATAGTGTAACAGGACGAAGAAGGACGCACGTCTAAACTCGTCAATGGCTTGATCTCAACTCCTTTATTCAATCTGTACCGGCCGGTTCTAGAGCCCCTTCCCTCGAACGGTACCGGTATAGATCACCTGTTCGAACACGACGTTGGCACGTGCGCTGTCACGTGTTCGAACAGGCGACCGCGGCACCGCCCAAGGGAGGGGATAGAACCGGCGATAATACAAATGCTTTAATACTAACAATACATATTGTTACATTCCTCCCCCCTTACTTAAGCAGGTGCCCTCACCTGCAAGCTACTCATGCTAAATACGTTACATAATCTAATCTGTTTACAAATCCGTTGTTCTATTTCGTTATAGATTCTTCTGAAATATGTTGACTCATCAATTCTCATAGACACATTTACAACTATTGTTAACATATGTATCCCATGTTAGAGAGTTCTGTAGGGAGTACTTTCGGATGTCCCGTTGTAGTTGTTAGGGGCAAAGTTCACATTTCCTCGCGTACTCCCTAGCGCGGGGCAGTACGGGGACTTCCGCAGTCGAACCGCAGGTCACCGTAGAACGCGTTATTCTCTAAGATACGGCGTTTGCCGGGTCACGATTTGACCCCGTTGCATGGGTGTAAACAACTGCCTATATTGTAACAAAAATACCTCAGACCTACACAATGTTTACATTTTTTCACATCTACAGGATTTGCCCAGTACAACCATGTAGATATTCCGTGCATTGCAAAAATGACAGCGAGCGCTACGGCCTTCCAAAAATTAGCAATTTTTGGTCATTTTATTTGTGCTTGTCTTTTTTACTATTTAACTGGATCCCGTTATCTAATACCACAGTGTGATAGCCCACTTCTTGACCTTTACATTGATACCAATGACCCCTGGCAATTTTATGGCAAACGGGTTTGCCCCCAAAAAAACTGTGACGATGCGCACATCGCGGTGGTCAAATTTAGCCCAGTTGTAAGCTACTAACACACACCATCCTGAGTTTCCGCTACATTTTGATACATTTCGCGTAATGTCATAAATAGTAGATAGTAGATAGTAGATCCTTTCAGCCAGGTAGGTATCCATCCAGTTTAGGCTGCTCGTTGCTCTACCGGATTGTCATTCCCGGCCTATGCGGGCAATCCAGGGCCGTGTGATTGTACATAAT
>NW_017804131.1:5719976-5724436 GCF_001625305.1 Branchiostoma belcheri
CCCATTCCAAGTCAGACTTATATCATGAAGACGCTAGAGAAAGTGGGATTCATGTGCAACTATACCAATGTCAGTACATATGCCCGATGTTTGTATATTTACAGTAACAGGTCATAGTGTCCGATTTCTCCTTCAAAAATTAGGTCATGAAAAATCAACCTGTTGTTGTATTTGTTCATGCCCAAATTCCTTCTCTTCTGTTTTCATCCGTAAAGTGGGTATCGTTTTGAAGCTTACTATTTGGTCGATATTCTTTCACTTTCTTTTTTGTTCTATATAACTTTTAACTGAACATTTTTAAAGGCAAAAAAACTGTAAAGAAATTACACTTTTCTCAAGGTCGAGCTGCAATACACATTGTGCAATTTCAAAACTAAGTACACAGGTGTCAAGCCAACATAATTATATTTCAGCCACATCTTACATTACAGGTGTATTGGTTAGAACTAGTTGCAAAAGCTTGAGATTGGAACAAAAATCGTTGAGAATTCGACTGAATGAGCTCAACTTACTATCGGTTACTATATTTTAACAACTACAGGATCCCAAAAGAAACAACACACGATAGATGAGGGAGGGTCTATACTTTATTAAACAATACACCAAATCGGCGATGAAATAGGGCAAACGGGTTTGCCCCCAAAAAAACTAAAGGGTACCTGTCTCGAGTGGAATCATCTCCATCATACACGGTCAACTTTGAAACCTCGTTTCTCCAACAAACACCACCGGTAATGTACATCTACGACCTTGAGCGTGACGCCGGCCCTTCTTACATCTCACATTAACGTATGACAAGGAAACCCTTACGCAAAGCGGAGTTACAAGCTAAACAGTAAACAGTAGCAAACTCTCGCGGATTCTCGCGGATCACATTACCTTGGAAAAGAAGCGCGAGATTTAAACGAGATCTTAGAGCTAGAGAGCTGCGCAGAACCGATGCGCACAGCCGTCTGCGGTTCGACTGTCCGGACCGTCACACCGGTGATCCGGGAATGCAAAAATGATCTTCCTTGTAGAGTCGTCCCGTAGACTTTTTACGAGGCAAGCATCATATTTCGCAAGTAACACAAAAATACACAAGCTCAATGCGGCTTGGTCGCTTCCCGTAGGCGTGCGAGCAAGGACAAACATAGAAAACATCACATATTGTGCAACAACAAGTCAACACCACAAGAGTTCTTAGGTCTTAGAAAGTTCTGTGGGTAGAGATACAGTACTCAGAGTTCGCAGCAAAGATCTAGCAGGTCACGTCATGTTAGAAAGTCAGTTCCTACTCATGATGGGGTCGGTCGTCTGCGACACAAGGGCTCCCTTGAGTCAGCGGGCTGGGTTCCGCGGGCGGTCGGGACGCGGCGACGTGGCACGGTCCGCTCGGGCCGGAAGGTGACGGCATGGCATGGTCTTGACGGTCTTGGGCAGGGTTGCATGTCTGAGACAAATGCAAGTTCATATAGCAGGCCTGGTTCACGGGAGCACGGCTGGGTACAAAAGAGGTCGTGGCACGTAGCGGTAGCGTCGACGGGTTCTTCGTCAGTGTGACCGGATACGGAGCGGCGGCCTGGTGTGTCGGGCGGCATGGCGGCTGTCAGCGGTCGCGTCGGTTTGGCCGGGTAGCGGGCTGGCGGGTCGGGCGGCATGGTAGCGATGGCGGCGGTCAAGTGCTGCTCAGCCGGGGCTGTTGGCTAGTCGGGCGGCATCGTCGGGATGGCGTTGCGGTGGGTGCGCCCGCTCGCAAGCGGCAACGCACCGCTGCCACCAGATGTAACAGGACGAAGAAGGACGCACGTCTAAACTCGTCAATGGCTTGATCTCAACTCCTTTATTCAATCTGTACCGGCCGGTTCTAGAGCCCCTTCCCTCGAACGGTACCGGTATAGATCACCTGTTCGAACACGACGTTGGCACGTGCGCTGTCACGTGTTCGAACAGGCGACCGCGGCACCGCCCAAGGGAGGGGATAGAACCGGCGATAATACAAATGCTTTAATACTAACAATACATATTGTTACAATAGTATAATACAGATGATCATGACCAATTTATTTACTCTTCACAATTCTCAAATGTCTCATCAATAACAATGAATTTATCATAGTATAATGGAGATGGCCACTTTGTTTACTCTTCAAAATTATGAAAGGTCTAGAAATTTCTGTGGGCAACAAAAGAGGTTTATATTCGTTATCATCCATAGCTTTTTACGCTGAAATTATCAACTATAGAAAATAGATATAGAGCAGGATAATGCGATAGACATGTGCACTACGATCTTTAACACCTGTTAGAAATGCATTGCTGTCTGCAAGTCAGGATGTTACAACTTTATTGACACAGCAAAAGTACCGCGACTTTCGTAAGGTCCTTAACTACATGTAGACATAGACAGATACGTGGGTACAACAAAATTGACCTACGTATAAAACAATAGATGAATCAACTTATACTACTTGATCTAAGGTGATATATTTACCTATTTGTACACAATAAGGGTTATTACCTTCTAGAATGAAATTGAATTTATCTACAGCTTTAAATGTAACAAATTTCCCTAGGCCTTGAGCAAGCATAAAAGGGGTGAACAGCTTTGTGCGCTAATCACCTGGGAGGTTTTCCCTGTCCTATACTTTAATTTTCAAGGAAAAACTTTGTCGATGGCAAACCCAGCTGTGTTTGGTGGCATGGCCTGCTACAGCCTGTCATTTAAATTTCCGGCCGTTAACCCACACATTAGCTTGACCCATGGACATGTCCTTACTTCACCCTTGCCCTCTTTGTGACTCAACAAAGAACAGACCATAATCTCCCTGGACTAGGGGTGCAAGATATAAACTCATCCTTCTTTTTTGCGATTTGCAAGTTTTTAATGTTGAAATAGCCTATCTTCTTGAAAAGATGCCTCATAACAAAACGTCACTTTTTCCTTTTGCCTATCTAATTTGGTTCATCGCTCTTTATCACCTATTTGACTCTGCAGACCTTGACGTGTTTTTCCGCATTCGTGACATCAGCACTGGGTCAAAGTCTGACCCGGCTAAGAGAGGGTTGGTGCCTCCTTCACACCTCCCACAAAAAAGTCGCGTTCAAGGTGAGTTAGGTTTTTAAATGAAATAGCTTGTCTTTGTACGTTCGTATGTCTGTCACCCTGTCCATCAAACTATCAATTTACATGTGAGGTCTCGCCCTTACAAAAGCCTGTATATGCTCAATCTTAGTATTGACGACAATGCTGAAAGTCGGGAGGCTGATCAGGGACTCCCCAGTACGATGGGAGGCCGCCTATAAAACGTTCCTAGCTGCCACTGAGACGACACGTCCTCGTGCCTACCTGGAATTTTTAGAGGACAACATCCCAATACCGACTCCGCGCCAAGAGGGGGCCGCCGTCCGTGTACTCAGTATTGGGAGTGGATCAGGTTAGAAACGTATACAAATAATTACCTTCGCCAAAAAAGGTTATGCTTTCGTGTCAATTTAACAGCCACACTGTACCTCAGAAACATACTTCTTGTTTAATCATTTTAAAGGAGAAGTGGACAGCGCTATCTTGAGGAAGATCCTGCAAAGGCAAAGCAGCGTGTACAACAGAGTCGTGGAACCGTCGGGAGAAATGATAAAGAATTTTAAGGTAGGCCTAGGGTAGCCTCTACCAGGCTTCGGGAGGCGGCTGGAAAGACTAGAAATCGGCCAGATAGAGAGATAGCATGCCAGGGGAGTTGGTCTGCTGGAAAGAACAGTTTGCCGCTCCCGCAAACCAACTACATTGGCATGTTATCTCTCTATTCGACCAAATTTCTACTCTTTCCAGCCGCCTCCCGAAGAATGGTAGAGGCTAGGCCTAGGGCTGCGACGCCGCTAAATTGGCATCCCACTTGGGATATTGCGTGTTTTTAAAAACACGTCTAGGTTTAATCCATACCCTTCAAAGGCGACACCAACAGTTTTACATTACAAATATCAGATAGAATATCTTTTTAATATATTTTATCCTGCAACGGAAACCGAAAGCCATCTTGTTTTTTTTTATCATGAAGGGAGCTTTCTGATGAAAGACATGATGTAAAACATAATCCTCTAGGCAATGGTACAACATGACACGAGCTTCGGTGCAGTGAAGTTTGACTGGCGCCAACAGACAGCGGAGGAGTACTTCTCTGACAACGATGGCAAAAAGTTCGACCTTGCCCACGCCGTGCACGTTCTGTACTTTGTGGAGGACCACCACGCCACCTTGCGAAACATGTGGGAACAACTGGCCGAGGGAGGCCACCTGTTTGCCTTTCTTCTTACGGGTATGTTGTGGCCTCCAACAGGCCTTCCCATGGGGTACGGATAGTAGAATTTATTAAGAAAGGGACGAATAATTGGCCAAGAGAGTTGGTCAACGAGAAGGTTAATTTCCATAGCGGCAAAATTAAATGAAGTAGATCTGCTTGTTAACTAGTTCTGAGCACAAAACA
>NW_017804131.1:5724954-5728305 GCF_001625305.1 Branchiostoma belcheri
CAGTACAGCTAACGCAGCTATCATCGCCCGTAAAAGTACACAGAAGTAAACAAACCTGTCTGCGGATAAGAAAAATTCTTTTGGCCTTTGGTATTCTAGGGTGGCATTGAATTTTGCATTCAAGACCTTGATTAGTTTATTCTCTAGTAGCTGTTAAGACTTTTACGTTATTCTGTTATCCTTGTATCCTATGTATCATGTTACTCAGAATGATGTACATGTAACAACACATTCCGATGTATGCATTTAGCCCCATGGGCATGAACATGCAAATAAAGATTCGTTATTGAAGTTCAAAACGTCACTGGCTCTTTCCATACACTGCCATACGTACCAAGTACTATTAATGATGACACATTGGGCACCCTGTCAACAATGATAAAACATGTAAAAAATTAGAGCCACAAATTCAACGTAGTTAGAAGTCCAATGTAGTATAAATCCTTTGTAGTATTAGTACGTACATGTATAACTGACTTTTAAAATTAATTATGAAAATAGCAATCATCACTTTAACCCCCCCCCCTCACGTTGTTACATGTACTTATATTATATAGACTAATAAGATGCTCTGTGTCCATCATCATCATCATCATCATCAAGGACATCAGATATCAACTTGGAAACCTGTGTGGATCCTCTTGACTCCTGTATGATCAAGGCCTGCCACTGTTACAAAATTATTAAAAAGAAACAAAAATGAATCTATTATGGTATAATACAGATGACCACTCTATTTACTCTTCACAATTCTTAAAAGTCTAGAAATTTCCGTGGACAACAGAAGAGGTCTATATTCGTCGTCCCTCATAGCTTTCTACGCTGCAATTATTAAAAATGAAAAAACACGGAGTATGATTTAGCGATAGACATGTGCACTTCGATCTCTAACACCTGTTAGAAATGCTACGATCTCTAATACCACCCATTAGCTTGACCCTGAGACTTTCGCACGCGTGACGTCAGCACTAGGTCAAAGTCCGCCCGGCTGAGAGAAGGTTGGCGTGTCACCTCCCACGAAATCATCGCGTTCAAGGTGAGTAAGATTGCTAAAAAGCTTGTCTTTGCACATTTGTATGTCTGTCACCCTGCCCATCAAACTACCTATTTACATGTGAGGTTTAGCCCTGACAAAAGTCGGTATATGCTCAATTTAGTGCTGAGGACAATGCTAAGAGTCGGGAGGCTGATCAAGGACTCGCCAGTACGATGGGAGGTCGCATATAAGACGTTCCTAGGCGCGTGTCAGACGACACGTCCCCGTGCCTACGAGGAATTCTTGGAGGACAACATCCCAATACCGACTCCGCGCCAAGAGGGGGCCGCCGTCCGTGTACTCAGTATTGGGAGTGGATCAGGTGAGAAACGTATACAAATAATTACCTTCGCCAAAAAAGGTTATGCTTTCGTGTCAATTTAACAGCCACACTGTACCCTAGAAACATACCTCTTGTTTAATCATTTTAAAGGAGAGGTTGACAGCGCTATCTTGAGGAAAATCCTGCAAAGGCAAAGCAGCGTGTACAACAGAGTCGTGGAACCGTCGGGAGAAATGCTGAAGGATTTTAAGGTAGGCCTAGGGTAGCCTCTACCAGGCTTCGGGAGGCGGCTGGAAAGAGTAGAAATCGGTCAAATAGAGAGATAGCATGCCAGGGGAGTTGGTCTGATGGAAGAACAGTTTGCCGTTCCCGCAGACCAACTCCATTGGCATGTTATCTCTCTATTTGCCAAATTTCTACTCTTTGCAGCCGCCTCCCGAAGCCTGGTAGAGGCTAAGCCTAGGGCTGCGACGCCGCTTAATTGGCATCCCACTTGGGATATTCCGTGTTTTTTTTAACACGTCTAGGTTTAATTCATACCCTTCAAAGGCGACACCAACAGTTTTACATTACAAATATCAGATAGAATATCTTTTTATCCTGCAACGGAAACGGAAAGCCCTCTTGTTCTTTTTTTTTTTTTGTATCATGAAGGGAGCTTTCTGATGAAAGACATGATGTATAATATAATCCTCTAGGCAATGGTACAACATGACACGAGCCTCGGTGCAGTGAAGTTTGACTGGCGCCAACAGACAGAGGAAGAGTACTTCTCTGACAACGATGGCAAGAAGTTCGACCTTGCCCACGCCGTGCACGTTCTGTACTTTGTGGAGGACCACCACGCCACCTTGCGGAACATGTGGGAACAACTGGCCGAGGGAGGCCACTTGTTTGCCTTTCTTCTTACGGGTATGTTGTGGCCTCCAACAGGCCTTACCATGGGGTACGGATAGTAGAATTTATTAAGAAAGGGAAGAATAATTGGCCAAGAGAGTCAGTCAACGAGAAGGTTAATTTCCATAGCGGTGCGGTTAAATGAAGTAGATCTGCTTGTTAACAGTTCTGAGCACAAAACACCTAACGTATGTATATTTCCAGACAAAAGAGGCATGGGGAAACTCTACCATGAAACATGGAACTGGTTTCCACATGGAAACGATCGTCTGAGGACGTCACTTCGCTCTTCTGGTGACGTCAGCCGTTCGCTACAATCCCTGGGCATCAATTGCGTCATCAAAGAGCAGGAGCAGTACGTCAACGTGGCGGAGTGCTTCAAGGAGCATTCGGAGGCGGGAAGACTGATTCTCGACTTCTTGACGCAAACGTCGAATGTCTCCGCACACCCCGAGATGAGGTCGAAAGTCCTGGAGTTTTTTCTGCGTAATTCGTCGTCCGTGGATGATAAGATCCTTTTCAGTACGGCTAACGCAGCTATCATCGCCCGTAAAAGTACACAGAAGTAAACAAGTCTGTCCACGTGTAAGAAAAAATCTTTTGGCCTTTGGTATTCTAGTGTGGCATTGAATTTTGCATTGAAGACCTTGATTAGTTTATTCTCTAGTAGTTGTTAAGACTTTTACGTTATTCTGTTATCCTTGTATCCTATGTATCATGTTACTCAGTATGATGTACATGTAACATCACATTCTGATGTATGCATTTAGCCCCATGGGCATGAACATGCAAATAAAGATTCGTTATTGAAGTTAAAAACGTCACCGGCCCTTTCCATACACTGCCATACGTACCAAACTTGTACTATTAATGATGCGATGACACTGTATTTTCTCCAAATCGATGTTCATGTACCTCTCGCATTGTAGATTATAGTGCAAAAACAGTAATATTACTAAGTAATGACAGAATGTCTTTAATTCTATCCTATGATTACGATGCCCTTCAAGTTGTATCTTTTGCCATTACTGTGAAGGTATCAGACAGACAATTTGTCACGGTAATTAAGTGAAAGATTTGTTCAAACAGACAGAAATTGATAAATGTGATGTAACGGTTTATCATCTATGTACAC
>NW_017804131.1:5728325-5750683 GCF_001625305.1 Branchiostoma belcheri
TTCTATCCTATGATTACGATGCCCTTCAAGTTGTATCTTTTGCCATTACTGTGAAGGTATCAGACAGACAATTTGTCACGGTAATTAAGTGAAAGATTTGTTCAAACAGACAGAAATTGATAAATGTGATGTAACGGTTTATCATCTATGTACACATGTATTTTATACTCAAGTCAATAAAGAACAGATATGAAAAAAAAAAGATTCGTTATTGAAGTTCAAAACGTCACCGGCTCTTTCCATACACTGCCATACGTACCAAGTACTATTATTAAATGATGACACAATGGGCACCCTGTCAACAATGATAAAACATGTAAAAAGTTAGAGCCACAATTTCAACGTAGTTAGAAGTCCAATGTAGTATAAATTCTTTGTAGTATTAGTACGTACATGTATAACTGACTTTTAAAATTAATTATGAAAATAGCAATCATCACTTTAACCCCCCCCCCTCACGTTGTTACATGTACTTATATTATATAGACTAATAAGATGCTCTGTGTCCATCATCATCATCATCATCAAGGACATCAGACGTCAACTTGGAAACCTGTGTGGATCCTCTTGACTCCTGTATGGTCAGGACCTGCCACTGCTACAAAATTATTAAAAAGAAACAACAATGAATCTATTGTAGTATACTACAGATGACCACTTTGTTTACTCTTCAAAATTCTCAAAAGTCTAGAAATTTCCGTGGGCAACAGAAGAGGTACCGGTCTATATTTGTCGTCCTTCATAGCTTTCTTCGCTGAAATTATCAACTATAGAAACTAAATACAGAGCAGGATTAAGCGGTAGACACTACCATTTCTAACACCTGCTAGATATGCAGTGGTGTCTTCAGTTCAGTTTATTTACCAGCAGTTACACTAAGGTACATATTGTCTGCAAGTCAGGATGATAGACCAAGCTATAATGATGCACCTGGTAGGTTTGCCCTCTGCTAGAATTTAATTTTTAAGGAAAAACTTTGTCAACGGCAAACCCAGCTGTGTCTGGTGGCATAGCCAGCTACAGCCCGACATTTTGCATAAACCCACCAATGTCCTTTCTTTAACCTTGTCCCCTTTGTGACTCCACAACGAACAGACCATTACCTTCTCGGACTAGGGGTGCAAGACATATGAAACTCATTCTTCTTCTGCGATTTCTCAAGCCTTTAATGTTAAAATCTTTTGCGATTTCTCAAGCCTTTAATGTTTAAGTAGTCTATTTAGTGGAAATGATCCTTTGTAACAAAACTTCACTTTTTCCTTTGCCTTAATACCTGGTCATATAGCTATCACCCCTTGACCCCCTAGCATAATTGGCCCTTAGGCTTAACGGTAACTTGCAGACCAGCTCACTTACAGTGGCCATCAAGGATGTGTTTTACTTTTCCTAGGATTAAGAAGGTAAGTCAGATTAGCATACTCTGAGCTGGTAAACTATACAATGAGAAAACCGTTCATCAGCTATCTGACCCAAGTGCTGTAGCCTGTGACGTGATTGTGTTTTTCCGCACTCGTGATTTCGTGTCTCTGAGAGAAGATTGGTGTGTCCTCTCACAAATTAGTCGCGCTCAAGGTGCGTTTAAAGTCTGTCGCAGGTTAGAGAATGTTGGTGTATCCTCTCAAAATAGTCACGATCAAAGTGAGTTAGATTTTCAAAAAGCTTGTCTTTGTACATTTTTATGTCTGTCACCCTGCCCACCAAACTATCAATTTACATGTGAACTTTCGCCCTTACAAAAGTATTCATGTCCCCAACCGATAAGCATCTCACGGCCTGCCTTCGTGACGTGTTGGTGTTTTTTTCCACACGCGTGATTTCATACAATTGAGTACTAGCCTCAAAGTCTGTCTCTGAAAGAGGGTTGGTTTGTCCTCTCACAAAATAGTCGCGTTGAAGGTGCGTTCAAAGTCTGTCCCGGTTGACGAGGAGGGTTGGTGCGTTCTCTCACAAAATAGTTGTGTTCAAGGTGCACGTGAGTTAGATTTTTTTTTAAAAACTTGTCTTTGTGCATTGGTATGTTTGTCACCCTGCCCATCTAACTATCTATTTACTTTCGGCCTTACAAAATTATGTACGTCCCCAGTCGTTTAGTATGTCTTGGCCTGCATGGCCTCTTTTGGGTCCAGGGCAATGTTGCAAGTCGGGAGGCTGATCAGGGACTCCCCAGTACGATGGGAGGCCGCCTACAAGGCGTTCCTAGCTGCGACTGAGACGACACGTCCCCGTGCCTACCTGGAATTTTTAGAGGACAACATCCCAATACCGACTCCGCGCCAAGAGGGGGCCGCCGTCCGTGTACTCAGTATTGGGAGTGGATCAGGTGAGAAACGTATACAGAACTAGAAAGGTAACATTTGCAAAGTAAAAGCACTGATAATGTTTACTTTCGCATATGCATGGTCTGCTGCGTTAATTCCTACTCAAACATACACACTAGTTACCATGGTGACAGACGCATACGTCTTGTTCAGGTCATTGGGACTAGGACTGGTTTGGAGAAGAGGAAACATTGCCTCATGTGCAGGCCTCCTGGCGGGTGGGAGTTTTGATACTGCGTTTTGTAGAATTTTTAACGCGTTCTTTTGCCGCCCCCCCTACAGCAGGTGTCTGGTATGGTTATAGGATGGGCGGTAATAAAAAGAACGCGTTAAAAATTCTACAAAACGCAGTATCAAAACTCCCACCCGTCCGGAGGCCTGCACAGTAGGGGGGAGGAAACAAAGCAAAAACAATATGTTTTCCTTTGGTAAAGATAATAATTACCTTCGCCAAAAAGGTTATGCTTTCGTGTCAGTTTGATAGCCAAATTGCACCTCATGAACATACTTCTGGATTTATCATTTTAAAGGAGAGGTGGACAGCGCTATCTTGAGGAAGATCCTGCAAAGGCAAAGCAGCGTGTACAACAGAGTCGTGGAACCGTCAGGAGAAATGCTAAAGGATTTTAAGGTAGGGCTGCGACACCGCTAAAGTGGCCTTCCACTTGCCGCGGATATTGGGTGCTTTTTTTGGAAGAACACTAACGTTGCCGCCAGCCTTGGTTTGATCCACGCCCTTCAAAGACGTCACCAACAGTTTTACAAATATCAGGTAGAATATCTTATTACTAGTATCCTACCCAAAACGGAAACCGAAAGCACTTTTGTTTTTTGTATCATGAAGGAATTACAGGTAATATTAACTTGAGGTTACAGAAATACTCTTAAAAGGAATGAGCTTTCTGATAAGGAAATAAATAAAACATAATCCTGTAGGCTCTGGTACAACATGACACGAGCCTGGGTGCAGTGAAGTTTGACTGGCGCCAACAGACAGCGGAAGAGTACTTCTCCCAGTCCGATGGTACCAAGTTCGACCTTGCCCATGCCGTGCACGCTCTGTACTTTGTGGACGACCACGACGCCACCTTGCGGAACATGTGGGAACAACTGGATGAGGAAGGCCACCTGTTTGTCCTCGCTCTTACGGGTATGCTGACAATTTATTGGTTTCCTCGAGGCCTTCCTATCCTGTGGATAGTATAATTCAGTTAAAAAAGGGGAAAATAACATGCCGGTAGCCAGGATTTTTATTGGGAGGTTCTTTCCATTGTCTGAGGGACCAAACTTTTGAAAATTGAACCTTCTGAAATGGCATTTCCTGCGTTTATGCGGGGATTTTAAAGAAAACTCAGACATACGTTTTTATATTAGTCCACCTTCTTAAGAAAAATTTAGGACCTTAAGATAAAACGTTGACCTTTGGGCGTTGTGGGGAGTTCTTCGGACTACGGGCATGAATAATTGGCCAGGAGAGTCAGTCCATGGGAAGATTAACTTCCCCTTCAAAACGCGCTAGTAAATTCTTCGGTGTACAAACTCACTGGCTAATTTTACTATTTTTTGAAAGAGCGTTGTTACATTTAGTCTGGTAGAGACTGAAACTTATGACGATACAATTGGGGGGGGGGTCCCGTGAACAAACTAACACTACTAATCATTGCTTAAACTTTCTACATCTGCTTGTTAAATGCATTAATTATGTAACGTTATATTTGCAGACAAGAGAGGCTTGGGGAATCTGTACCATGAAACATGGAAGTGGTTTCCACATGGAAACGATCGTCTGACGACGACACTTCGCAATTCTGGTGACGTCAGGCGTTCACTCGACTCTCTAGGCATCAATTACGTCATCACTGATGAGCAGGAGCAGTACGTCAACGTGGCGGAGTGCTTCAAGGAGCATTCGGAGGCGGGAAGACTGCTTCTCGACTTCTTGACGCAAACGTCGAATGTCTCCGCACACCCCGAGATGAGGTCGAAAGTCTTGGAGTATTTTCTGCGTAATTCGTCGTCCGTGGATGATAAGATCCTTTTCAGTACAGCTAACGCAGCTATCATCGCCCGTAAAAGTACACAGAAGTAAACAAACCTGTCTACGTGTAAAAAAGAAAATATCATTGGGCGTTTGGTATTGTAATGTGAAGACATGTAGCTATAGGGTGGCATTGGATTTTGCATTAAAACCTATCTAGACCGGGGGGGGGGTTCATATGAACGTCTTTAGTCTGTTTACAATGTATTTTAGGCTTTATCCTGAAAAAAAAAACATTTTTTAAAAATTCAAGATTGGTGATCCAAGATGGCGGATAGGTAATATATACATGACGTCATTTTATGACGTCACCGGTGTTGCTATGGGCAACATAAGACTTAGTACACCCTAATATTCTGTCACAAACACTTTTGGTAAAGTTATGTCGTATACCGTTTAGTTTTCAGGGAATAACCTATCTAGACGGTTTTAGCCAATAAAATCACATCAATGACATCATAATGACGTCATATTACGTCACAACGACATAAAAATTGTACGTATGATACATTTTTACTAGTACACCATCCTCTGAAAATTTGGTGGTCCTACAATATACCGTTCACGAGTTCTGAGGGGGGCCGAATGAGCCCCCCCCCCGTCCCACCAAGCCCAAAAAAGCCCGGTCTAGATAGGGTTAAAATTCATAACACACCGGCTCTTTCCATACACTTCCATACAAAGTACTATTAATGATGACACCTTGTTAAACTATCAAGAAGCTTCAGACAACTAGTTATAACGTCCTTGCAATGCTAAAACATGTAGAGCCACAAATTCAATGTAATGATAAGTCCAATGTAGCATCAACCCTTTGTATCATTACAATACATGTATACATGTAACTGGCCAATTACTTTTCAAATCAATTATGAAAATAGTAATCATCACTTGGGAAGCTGTATGGATCCTCTTGACTTGTGTATGGTCAGAGTCTGCCAATGCTACAAAATTATCAAAAATGACAAAACAATGAATCTATAGTTTAATACAGATGACCACTTTATTCAATCTTCACAATTCACAAAATACTAACTTTTGGGCAAAAACTTAGGAGGGTATACAAACTGACCGATACAGTATCCATCCTCACTTCCATACCTTCCATCTCAACAGTAGTTGCAGATTCACAAGCATAATGATCTTATTCATAACATAAAGTACTTTGCACACAACTATATACACAATGTTAAGTCAATCTGCAGCATCATTTAAAAAATATCTTCATGCTGTCTTTTTTTGGCATTAAGATAACATGTTTACTAGATCTAATGACATCATTCATGAATTCCAATTAAGACATAAACAGAAATTAACATTTTCTGTAGTCTTTCTGATACCATCTAGCAGAGGGGCTACTGAAATATAGTCAGGTATAGAGAACTTGGTTGTATAAAAAAAATGCTAAGGCCACACCAATTTAATTTCTTGGTTAATGGATTTTTTAAAGAAAAATAATGGAGTGGGCGGGCGAAAAAAAAAAAAAAACAGGTCTGGGCATCCTATTATGGCCCAAAATGGTACAATAGGAGCCATGAAGTCAACACACCAGGCTGGTTCAAAATCTAAACAATGAATTTTGAACTTTTAATGATACAATTGCATTGAAAGATGGAATAACTGTAACAACTAGGTTGAGAAGGACTGTTTTCAACTGTTCAGGGCAAAATATGAGCATTTTGCAGTTGATTCTGAATTTTTATTTTTATTTGCAAATCAGAAAAAATGAAGCGGGCAAATCCGTTAACCAAGAAATTAAATTGGTGTGGCCTAATCTTATGCATAACATAAAGTACTTTGCAGACAACTATATACACAATGTCCAGTCAACTTAGTTCTGCAGCATCTTTTTTAATTAAAAATATCTTCATGCTGTCTTTTTTTGGCATCAAGATAACATGTTTATCAGATCTAATTTCCATGACATCATTCATGAATTCAAATAAAGACATATTAAACAGAAATGAACATTTCTGTAGTCTTTCTGATACCATCTAGCAGAGGGGCTACTGAAATATAGTCAGGTATAGAGAACTTGGTTGTATACAAAAAAAAATTAATGGTCGACCTACAGACAATGAGACATATTAATAATAAAAAAACATTTTCTGTGTAACTGCACTGAGAGTCTATTGCAAAGTAATATTGCTTATAGCACAGTTGATCGATTTGCCTTTTGGCACCCTTTAAGCCTTTTGTCTTTTCTGGGGGTGTTTCATCATATGGGTTTGATAAAGGGTAGCAAACTGCAAAATTTTCAATGACAAAGTTCAGAGAATAGCTTGACTTTGTAGTGAGATGTAATTCACACATATATAGTTTTGAAAAGTAAAATTGTATGGTTACACAATGTCATACTGATGCAAATGAAGTAGTAACCATGTACGTACTAGTATATAAGAAAAACATAATGAATTTGCTTCCATTGTTATTATTGTATTATGGGGATTTTCATAAGTAAGCATGAGAATATCCGGCATCTATCAGTTTTAAGTTTTCAATGTGATGGGATACTGTTCTAAAATGATAGAAACAATGTATTTGGTTTTATCAGAAACATTGTGCATAAGTATTGCAAGTCCTATAATTAAAGCCCACATTTTTCAAAAATATGTTTTCCTCCAGTGCTGTGCTACAATATCAAAAAGCAATACTGACATAAACAATAAAGATATTTCCTTGCGCCATTTTTTGTAAGTCAGACTTGCACCTATGCACACTTGTTTTTCCTCTCCAGATCTTGAAGCAAGCTTCAATGCTATAGGACAGGGGTATAGCCAAAACCCAATGTCCATGCCTTTATTCTGAAAAAGAATTATTCTTAGAAGGGTACTAATTTCAGACAATAAATATGGTAAATGTACTGAGATGAAAACTTCTCACATTTTAGAATCTAGAATTCCCATACAAGCAACATCCATGCATGAATTGCAATCTCTCTGTAATGAAGAAAACTGTATACATGTAACATAGATTACACAGTATTATAGAGAACTAACAGATCAAAAACTTAATGATATGGAGTATCTTTCTACAAAGTTAACATATCTTTCTTGTGTAAACTGTTTCCCCCCAGTATGATTTACCCACCATGGTTAGAATTGATAGGTTCAAACTCTACAGTAAGTTATGTTTACCAAAGGAAAACATATTGTTTTTGCTCAGTTTCTTCTCCTTCTCCAAACAGTGACCTCTGACCTGGTCCACCAGACTGTCTCTTACCATGGTAACTGGTGTTGGGTTACATCATGTTGCAATTTTATAGTAGGAGGGATTTAGACTCGTCACCATATATTTCAATGTGTTTGAGTAAGAATTAACAGAGCAGACGTTATGCAAAGGTAAACATTATGCATTTGCTTTTCAAATGTTCCTTTTCTAGTTTACATGGTCATGTTAGAAAATGGTAAAGTATTTACTGTTCTTGCACGCTACTGTCATAGGTAAAGGGCGATTTTCTTTGTGATGGTCTTCCTACACATGGGGCAGTGTTTGAGAGGGCGGGAGCACTGTTCGCATGTTGCGTGGCCGCACAGGAACGCAACGTTTCGCTTCCGTTCCAGACAGATCATGCAGAGCGCAGATTCCTCCATCTCCCGGACTTTTCGTTCCAACTCGACGACCTTCTCTGGAAGGATGTTTCTGGTTGGCTGAACCTCTACTGGTTGGCCATCTGCAATATGATGTAATATACATGTAGGTTCATTCAAAAATTTTGGAATAAGCTTATAACCTTCTCATACATGTAAAGGTTGCTGAATACCACCTGGCATTAAGACTTTAAAAATATTATCTTTTGTTCATATTGTAGCAAGAATGTTACACTAAAGAAGAGTAGTCTATGTTTTAAGTTAAAACTTTTGGTCCAACACAAAAAAATTCACCCAGAGCTTTTGACCAGTCACTCTGGTGTTCTTCAGTAGACTGACCCAGTGAAGCTTGTCACATGGCTTCTTTAAAGTGTGACGTCAACACTGGGTCAAAGGTATCTGGTAGACGATGTCGGCCCCCGTCGCGGTTCAATGATTTACATCAGGGCCCACAACCCCTTCATCGAACCGCGATGGGGGCCGACATCATCTACCAGATACCTTTGACCCAGGGTTGATGTCACACTTCAGAGTAGTCTATGTATACATAGATGTTAAATTCTGTAATAATGAATATACATCTATCTAAAATTGTGGAAATATTCAAATATCCAGCATGATATTTCATGTTAAATGATGTCTGTTACATAGATAGGGTATACATGTAAAGTTATCTTTCTCTCTAGAAACACACAATATGTTCGGTTATTTTCTCCTAAAACTATTGAGCTAGTGTACAATATTTGTGTATGAATGTTCGAGCTCCTACCTATTTTGACTTTCCTGGTAATGGGTTGTTGGCACTTGATGCACTTTTTCATCCTGGTCGAGCACTCTGGACAGGACAAACATACAATCATTTATTATGTAAGGTCTGTGATGAATGTCATAAAATACCAAAGTTGAAAAAAAAACGTAGATGGTGATGATAATTTTTTCACTGAGTAGACCCTGCTGAGTATCACAATCCATCGTTGGGAGTTGGATACGAATTAAAACCAAGCAGATGTCAAGAGAGGGAAAGACTTGCTGAATGAAACAAGAAGTGATGCAATGCTTTACTGTATGTAACCCCAAATATCATGTTACAAAATATCTCTTCTCCATTAGAAAGAGTCATGATACATTACAATTATAAGCAGTGTATATCTAAGTCCAGTCTTATTAGCATTAGTTTACTTCAAGTCTATTCAAAAGTGATGCTCACAGCATATACATGCCAATCTTTATTCAGTTGTAGTTTCATTATTAGTCCTTTTTAATCATATCAAAGAGAAGTTCCCATACTTTGAACACCTAAGTGCAAATAATAAATTTATATTTTTGATTCGTCTAGACAAACCCTGTATAACAAACATGATCTGCTCCCACATTTTCCACTGTACAAAAAAGTGAGAAGTTGACCTCTATTAGCTCAGTGACTAGAACACTTTGCATTAGCCTAGTATATATAGTGCCCTTGTGTGTTCCTTAGGCCACAGCAGGTAAATTTTATGGATGACATCCTCCGCAGACTCCAAATCTAATGCGAGCGGGCGAAAAAAAAACAAGGCGGGCCGAAAAAAACAAGGTTCCTACATTGTTATATTTTGACTCAATCATTGTACAAATGGTTTTGATTCAGTGGGAACATCACATATACACAGCCAACATCACATGTCACTGCATCAAAGTAAGAAACAAAACATTAAATCAGAGCCTCTGCTTGTCTCCTGTCTTCATATCTTCATTATCTGCCATCCACCTTCCGTCATGGCAACAGACATCTTTGCCCTTTTTCGGCATATTGAACACAGTCAGAAGGCAACAAAATTTCTTTGTTTTTTTTTCCAACATCAGTCGAAAATTAATGCGCGCGCTGATGTCATCCATAAAAATTACTTGCTGTGGCCTTATGTATGTAAGTAGTGCATCTCTTGTCTCCAATTTTATATATACGTTTGTTATATCTTGACCTGTACCATGAATGTACAATAAAGGTATTTCATTTAATTTCATTATTCTTTAATGACTATCGGTTACCTGGATGTCTACACTTCACCAGCTTGCTCTACACCGGCAAGATTTAACGTTCCCTTACCTACACAGGCAATGGTGTGGTTACATGGCTCAAACTTGACGTTGGCCATGTTGTCATCACACACTATACACTCTGTACAGTCCACCTCCACGTCTAGAGGACCACACTCTCGCTGGCCTGGGTTTGACGGACCTGGTCTGATTCCATCAGCCTGGCTACGTGAGCTTTGGGCTTCCATGTCCCTATAAATGTACATAATTCATCAAAAATCTATCAAAAATTTACTTGGTATGTACCTGTCTAAACCATGCAGATTCTACCGTGTCTATTCTAGGACACTACAGAATAGCAAAGTTCTTTAGCAAAGTTCTTTATTCACATCCACTTGTTCCACAAGAGCTGAGATTTCGATGACCGTCTGCCATCTTCCTGATGAACAGAAGAAACATTTGGTATAAAAACAGATAATTAGTACACATGGAACTACTATTAACTACTAAGAAAATACTAGTAAAAACTACTGGGTTTGACTTCTTTTTTGAAGACAGAGGAAGACAAAGGATCCCACTTTTTCTGTAATTTGTGGGTTTTTGGATGTTAAGAGGAGAGTAGTTTTCATTTGTATATGTGTGAAAGTTTGGGTAGAATTTGGAGGCTACGTCAAAGAGTTCATTTTAATCAATGATACAATCAGAAGTATTCCTGAATTTACTCAGTCAGGACTTGAAATCCTTTTTTTCTGCAACTATATACATTATACACTGGTGTACGCATCATTGAAAAATATCTGCACCAGACAAGTTCTACCTGTACCACTAAGGATTTAGGAAGTATGGGTCATACTAAAAAACAAGCAGAAACCATTGCCATTATTTCTTTTATGCTTCATACTCATAGGTGGTAACAGCCAGGGCAGCAAATAAAAATCCACACATGTACACCTACATGTATATAAACCCAGTACATGGACCAGCGCATGTTAGGTGCAGGTAGACATCAGAAATACCTTGTTCATTCCTTGACAAAGACTGGAGTTGTACAGTCGAAATTTGGGTGAGTC
This sequence comes from Branchiostoma belcheri, assembly GCF_001625305.1. NCBI lineage: Eukaryota > Metazoa > Chordata > Leptocardii > Amphioxiformes > Branchiostomatidae > Branchiostoma > Branchiostoma belcheri. The sequence goes on from NW_017804131.1 coordinate 5,739,352, forward strand.
CATTTTGTTGTGTTGGAAATTACAGTTTAAACTTGCTTCATAATGACTTCTACCAACACAGATGAACTTCCAAGATCAGAAATACCTGTACACAGCTCCACTTTTTACCTACACAAAGGTGAATATGCAGATCTGGTATTTCGAGCCCTGCCAATGGACATAAAAGATGTATGACATCCCTACCTCCTGGCACTGGCAAACTGTTGGATAAGTTCTTTAACCCTTGGGTCAGTGACCAGGTCCATGGGTGTCTGGCCTCGCTGGTTGGCAGCATTCAGGTTGGCTCCCTCCTGCACCAGGAAACACGCAATGGCAGCTCCTGCATTCCCTCCGGCGTCCCCAATACCCATAGACGAGTGGATCTGTGCCAGAACAACATTTTGTACGGTTAAGTATGGTGACGTTTTCAAAAGATCTGTCTAGTTCTAGATGCAACTTCTGTCACTTGATACATATAATTTTTTTTTTTAATTTGCCTGTTTGTGGAAGTGCAGGATATTTTTTTCTAAATAAAAGGCCATTGCATACTGAACGACTGATAAGTAATAGTAGTGGTGAATAGTAACAGAGATAGGAACAAATCAAGAACAATTGTTAGCGGTAAAAATGCCAAACAGGGTTAACAGTAGAGGTTGGTGTTCCCAACTTTTGCATATGCGATCATAGCAGTATGAGCTAGAGATGCAGGGGATATATAGGAAAAGTTAGGTGATGCAACATAACCAGTTGATGCCAGGTGCTTGCAAAAGTGCAGTGTAATGGAGATGGGCCATTTCAACAGATGACTAATTTAGTAATTACGCATTCTCCTCAATGTCATGACTTTTATGCATTAATTTTTTGGCTTGCAATTCTGCCACTGTAGTAGAGTTATGTAGTAGTAGAAAAGCTCTGCACCCAAGAAGAATAACCGCAAACAGCCAGCAATTATACAGACCCAAAATAAACAGGCAAACAAACAACTAACGCAGAACAACGGGCCATGGAATACAGCAGGAGTAAACAGGATGCATGGCGAGAGAGGAAAACACGGTGGACACCTGTTTGTTCATGTTGGCTAGCTGTTTGACCACAGAGTCCCAGATATACTGGGCCATACCACTCAGGGGCTCCTGGAAGGGGAGGTACGCTAAGAGCTTCTTGGATGGAAGGGAATAGGTCTGGATAAGGAAGGCAACAGTGGAGAGAAGAGACATTACACTTGGAGATGGTGGAAGAAAAAGAGAGACATCACATATGAAGATGGCATAGGAAAAAGAAACTACAAAATGGAGGAAAAATGTACTAGATTGAAGTTTAAATACAAACATGTCACGAAATAAATAACACAAACATTAAGCTGTTTAAGGGTACTTTTCTATGGTTCAATTGTAAACTCTAACATTCAAATTTCATTTCAACATGATTAGGTACAAGCATTGTTTCCAAATGAGCTGGATATGTTTTCATCTCTGAAGCAAAATACTTCACTATTGAGACACTGTCAGGGGTAACACACAGTGAAAAAGTGTGGATACATAAGAGACCTAGCGTGTTAACCTCCCATCCCCATGCCCGTAGCCAGGGGACAGGACGAACCCCCCCCACAAGGCCCAAAGGTCCACTTTTTATCTAAAGCTCCAAGATTTTTCTTTAAAAGATGGACTGATTCGTGTCACCAGCGAGGCTGGATTCGTAGGAAAACTGCTCACATTGTCATTGAAAAAAGTTATCTCTGATTTTTTCTTTGAAATCCTCTAAAAAATGCAGGATATGCCATTTCAGAAGGTTCATTTTTCAAAATTTCCCGGGGAAGCATGCCCCTGGACCCCCCTAGGAATCTCGTGCCTTTGGCGCTCGCCTCGCGCTAACAGCACTTGCTGTTCCCTCAAGCAGTGGAAAGAACCCCCCATTAAAAATCCTGGCTACGGGCATGGCAGAAGAAAAAAGAATTCAAAGCAAAGTAGGACACAGAGAAGCAAAGCGGCGGGTGCTCACACTAGCGACTTGTGGTGAGTTGGCGAGGTTGGTGTTGTCGGACTGCCTCATGAGCGCGAGGTGCAGACACGTGTCGCCCTCCTCGTCCTCCATGTTGACGTTAGCGCTGCGTGAGACCAGCAGCTCGATGACGGCGGTGTGGCCCTGACTCACGGCCAGCAGCAGCGGCGTCTGGTGACGGTTGTTCAGGATGTTCACCTCACAGTGGCCCTGAAAAGAGGGAAACAAGAAATGCTCCAAAATTAGAAAAAAGTAACATTTTAGCAAATGCATTATGTTTACCTTTGCATACCTGTGAATTCTTGCTCAAACACATTCATATACTATATAATGGTCAGACAGGAGTCTAAATCCCTCCTGCTATAGAATTGCAACATGATGTAACCCAACACTAGTTACCATGGTGACAGACGTCTGGTTCAGGTCATTGACCTTATTGGTTTGGAGAAGAAAAGGAAACAGGTAAACATAAAAAGCTGGTCGGGGGCAAAGATGGGAATAGCTGGTTGGGTGGTGTGTGATGATGTGTGACTCAAATAATTGGTCACCTTGGTGCCTTCAATTGGACTAATGCTAGTAATAAGAGGGCCTGCAAGGGGGGGTAGTGATTACGAATTACGCAAAATTTTCGCTGCCTATTACAAATTACGTTAAAGTCTCAGAGCTGATTACGACTTTACGATTAGCGGCTAATGTCCAATTACGAATTACGTTGATTTTTGCGGAGGCTGCCTGAGAATTACGAAGTCTAAAACGGCCTGATTACGCCTTACGAAAAAGGGCTTGCAGGCCCTCTAATAAGACTGGACTTAGATCTTAATTGTATCATGAGCTCAATCTCTCTTTCCCAGTTTGAGTGGTTCAAACCTTACAGTCTGGTCTCAGGTTTGACATCTTGAAGAGGCGATAGTCACCTTTTATAGCAATCCTTCCACAAAATGTGGAAAATTCCTCATAACTAAATCTTTTGTAAGAAGTAAAAAAGTCCCCCACCTGTGTGATTAAGACATCTGCCACCTCCCTGTGACCGTTAAGAGCAGCCAGGTGCAGTGCTGAGTACCCGTCATCTTTCCTCTCATCCACCAGCTGGGGACAGATGGACAGGATCTTTTCTGCAGCACTGTGGACAGAGATACACACCCAATTGCAACAAGTGGTGAGGTTAGGTACACGTACAACTTAGCTTAGTCTTACTACTGAAAATTCCTGACTCAAGTATGCACTTTTTTTAACTGTTCTGCCCTTATGCTTAGGAGGGGGGCACAGTATTATTTTATGAGTACTTTTATTTGACTTTTTAAAGTTTCAAACAGGCAAACTTGTTTCCAACCAGCAGGGGTGTATACTTTACTGTAATTTAATTTTCGGTAAGCAAGTTTATGCATGAACAGCCATGTATATGTTTTCTGAAGTACAATTTCTTTCATAGTTTTTCGATGATTGTGATATATTCTATCAAATTGAATTTAAGTTCTTTTGAAGAGAATTTAAAGAGACTTCAATATGTGGTAAAACACAAGCATGGTTGTACAAAGTATATTGCTAGCCATCTGTCTCAAAGAACTTTTTTTAGGGATAAGGCCACACCAATTTAATTCCTTGGTTAATGGATTCGCCCACTTCATTTTTTTCTGATTTGCAAATAAAAATAAAAATTCAGAATCAACTGCAAAATGCTCATATTTGCCCTGAACAGTTGAAAACAGTCCTTTTCTTCCTAGTTGTTACAGTTATTCCATCTTTAAATGCAATGGTATTATCAAAAGTTCAAAATTCATTGTTTACATTTTGAACCAGCCTGGTGTGTTGACTTCATAGCTTCTATCGTACCATTTTGGGCCATAATAGGATGACTAGGCCTGTTTTTATTTATTTATTTTTTTTGCCCGCCCGCTCCATTATTTTTCTAGAAAAATCCGTTAACCAAGAAATTAAATTGGTGTGGCCTAACCAGTGTGTTGAAGAACTGTACTCACTACTTGTTGCCCTTCAGAGAGGCATGGTGAAGTGGGTTGAACCCACGGTTGTTCCTCAGCTGAAGGTCAAGGGTCGGGACTGCCAGCAGCATGTCCAAAATGTCCCTGTTGTCCTTGGCGATGGCATCATGCAGCGCTGTGTCTCCATAGGAGTCCTGGAGACAGAAAATTTCAATAACTCGTCTAGGGCCTACAATGTACTACAACTTCAATTAATGCCTGTTCAACTTTTGGAACATAGAATCCATGCACTTTTGACTTGTACATGTATTTACAAACAGAAACAACCTTAGACATGTTCTGCTGCCCTTTTTCTTCCACATCCCACGGAGTAATTAAATTGTTACTGTAATTTCTTATTTTTTCACGGTACACAAAGACAAAGTGAAACAGTGTTGTAAGCACGTTGGCAGAACGTACTGTGGCTTAACAAAACCTGTACTGTATTGTGCATAGCAAAAAACAGTTACTTAAGCAACTGGATATGATTTTGAAAACGTCAGACGTTTCAGCTAGTATCCACTAGCTTTCGTCAGTGACTGAGAGACCAGAGGGGAAAGCAGGTTTATATACACAACCTGTTGATTGATATGCAAATAAAGTGAAGACAAATTTTTGGAAGTCGAAAAAGGAACAAAAGTCAGACAAGTCAAGACAAGATGATGCAAATTAGTCTGAAAGCTCCTGTATTACAGGACAGGAGCTTAAGTGTTGTCTGTCCTCGGGGCTGGGAGTGCCAAATCCCAAGTGCCGGAAAGATCGACCCGTAGCCCCCCTTCCCTGTTGAGGGTGGGGTTGTACATTCTTTCATATATTGCCTCTTTAACACCCCGTTCCCACCAGCGTGTTTCGCGGTCTAATACATCCGTGGACTCGAGTTTGAAAGAGTGACCCTGGTTGTGTTGTAGGTGGTGGAAAATAGCTGAGGAGTAGCCGTTGGCACTAGGTCGGCAATGTTCTTTGTACCTTACTTTAAGCGGTCGACTTGTCTCTCCGATGTAGGTGTTGTTACAATTGGGCTCCTCACATTTGAGTCTGTAAATAACATTCGCCTTGGTACCCTTGTGAAGTCGGTCCTTAGGGTGTACCAGTCTTTGTCTGAGGGTTGAGTGAGGTTTGAAGTTAGTGGCTATGTTGAAGTTTTGGAAGATCCGTCGGAGTTTCTCAGATACTCCTTGGACATACGGAATAGTGATGCTGGCCTTGTTTTTGTTGGTCAATGGTTTGAACTTCTGGTTTTTCTTAGACTGATCTGAAGGTTTGAGCGCTTTGTTGAAAGTCCAGTTTTGGTAGCCACATTTAGCCAGGGCACCTCGGAGGTGTCTTTGTTCGCCCGTTTTGGCTTGGTCTGAAGTGACAATGTTGTCTGCACGATGGAAGAGAGTTTTGATCACTGCTAGTTTGTGTTCCAAAGGGTGGTGGGAATCAAAGCCAGGTACTGATCAGTGTGGGTTGGTTTCCTGTACACTTCGAAACGAAGGTTACCATCTTCCTCTACGATAGTTTTGGTGTCTAGGAAAGGGAGCATGTTGTCATGGCTTGGCTCCTGTGTGAACTTGATGTTGTCATCTATCTGGTTGATGTGGTCAAAGAAGTCAGCAGCTACCCTCTTTTTCAATCTGCACCAAGTGTCATCTACATATCGAAACCAGTTGGCCGGGGGAGTGTCATTGAAAGTGCTGAGGGCTTTGTTTTCAAACTTCTCCATGTACAGGTTTACAACAATTGGTGAGACTGGTGATCCCATAGCACAGCCGTGCATTTGTTGGTAGAACTGTCCTTTGTAGGTAAAGTATGTGCATCCTAAGCAGAGTTCTAGTAGCTCACAAACTTGGTCAACGGATAGGTTGGTTCTATCTGCAAGTGTATCATCGGCTTCCAAGGCTTCCTTGACTACTGACACTGCTTCCTTGGGTGGTATGGAGGTGAAAAGTGAGCACACGTCATACGAAGTGATGGTTTCATCATCCTCTACATGAATGTCTTTGATTTCTGCAGATGCAGATGCAGACAACATTGTCACTTCAGACCAAGCCAAAACGGACGAACAAAGACACCTCCGAGGTGCCCTGGCTAAATGTGGCTACCAAAACTGGACTTTCAACAAAGCGCTCAAACCTTCAGATCAGTCTAAGAAAAACCAGAAGTTCAAACCATTGACCAACAAAACAAGGCCAGCATCACTATTCCGTGTGTCCAAGGAGTATCTGAGAAACTCCGACGGATCTTCCAAAACTTCAACGTAGCCACTAACTTCAAACCTCACTCAACCCTCAGACAAAGACTGGTACACCCTAAGGACCGACCTCACAAGGGTACCAAGGCGAATGTTATTTACAGACTCAAATGTGAGGAGCCCAATTGTAACAACACCTACATCGGAGAGACAAGTCGACCGCTTAAAGTAAGGTACAAAGAACAATTGCCGACCTAGTGCCAACGGCTACTCCTCAGCTATTTTCCACCACCTACAACACAACCAGGGTCACTCTTTCAAACTCGAGTCCACGGATGTCTTAGACCGCGAAACACGCTGGTGGGAACGGGGTGTTAAAGAGGCAATATATGAAAGAATGTACAACCCCACCCTCAACAGGGAAGGGGGGCTACGGGTCGATCTTTCCGGCACTTGGGATTTGGCACTCCCAGCCCCGAGGACAGACAACACTTAAGCTCCTGTCCTGTAATACAGGAGCTTTCAGACTAATTTGCATCATCTTGTCTTGACTTGTCTGACTTTTGTTCCTTTTTCGACTTCCAAAAATTTGTCTTCACTTTATTTGCATATCAATCAACAGGTTGTGTATATAAACCTGCTTTCCCCTCTGGTCTCTCAGTCACTGACGAAAGCTAGTGGATACTAGCTGAAACGTCTGACGTTTTCAAAATCATATCCAGTTGCTTGAGTAACTGTTTTTTGGCATATCGTATTACCTGGATGTCTAACCTTCATCGACGTATTGTGCATAGCACTTTGTCAGAATGTCTCGTTTAAAGTGTTGCTCGTGTATTTAAGGGTGACATCCCATCTATAGTTTTCAAATGTTGTGTTTGAAAAGATATTGTCTGCAAGAGCAAAATAGAAAACCCAGAGTTCCACGCAGGTGCAGTATGTTCTGGCCAGATGTAATAGTGTTGTACCTGTGTGTTGATGTTACAGTTGTGGTTGAGCAGCACCCTGACACAGCGAACATGGCTCTTGTTGACAGCCACGTGCAGCGCTCCACAGCCGCTGTTGTTGGTGGCGTTCACGCTGGCACCCTTGGTCAGCAGCAGCTCTGCTATCTCTGGTTGGTTTCTATATGGGAACGGAACAAAACAAGTTCAACAAGACTGGCAATGAAAAAATACATTGAAATGGCGACGGTGGTTGCTGTTAGGGTTATTATTTGCATGGTAGTGCCATCATTTCATGTATGTGAGGAAGAGAGGTCTTCCCAAGGGTTGCCAGGAATGTGGGCATAGATGTGGGCCAGAGACATGCCTGTGGACATTCCATTCCTGTGGACAAAATGCCTGTACCATTCCTAGAATTCTTGCAAACTGCACACAATACTGTACCATTAGGCTCCTCCCTGAGACGTCGCCAAAAATGACACACACCTTTCTTATCATAAACCTAATTAGAAAGGCAACATTTGCAAAGCAAATACATTATGTTTACCTTTATTATATGGTCTAGTGACAAACTACCCTTTCTGTCATTCCTACTTCGACAAATGGTGACCAGCCCCTCAAAAACTTGCTACATAATGTAACCAAACAGCTGTCTACTACATGTAGTTACCATGGTTCAGGTTTTTTTGTTTGAAGAAGAAACAGAGCAAAAACAGTGTGTTTTCTTTTTGCAAAGGTAGACATAATAATAAAATCATACAAATTTTGTATAGACAGTGTGCTTGAATAGCAAAATTTGACATGGCTGCTACAAGTAAATATAGCCACCACAGATCACAAACTATTAGATGTACAAGTGTGAAAGAAGTCACTTCAACTCACCCAAATGCAGAATAGTGCAAGGCTGTGTCACCATCATCATCCTATTCAAAAACAAGACATAGCTGAATCCCCTGACACCACATCACCATGTGATAGGTTGCAAACAATATGCACATGATCCTACATTCAAAACAACTTCAAAACAATAACTTCAACTAAAACTCTATCTTTAAATACGAAAAAACTGAAGGCATTTGTCATCAGCATAGATCCCGACACGTAGCTCTGAAGTCATCTTGCAATTGGGTTGTTCATCTAAGAAACAAGGAGAATGGCCCAAGAAATATTAAGTAAAATCCCTCTGCTGATCTGACCTTGACTTCCAGACTAGCTCCAGCTAAGATTAGGACCTTCACCATGTCCAGATAACCTTGATGGCAGGAAACCTGAAGTGCAGTCTTCCCAGAACTCTTGGTGTCTACCTGTAGCAGAACATGTAATTACGGTACAGTGTTTGATCCAGAAAAAAGAACACAACAATATTTGTCTCAAAGTCTTCAACATTTCAATTATTATTCTCTATCTATATTCTGACAAAACTTTACAATACAAAAGGCACAAGACATTTCCTACATGTAGATCAAAATAAATCTTATCTTACATGTACCTTGCTTGGAGTATTTGTCACTTCCACAAGTGCTTCTTTATTTTATTGGATTTGTGAAGTATGATACCCAGGGATAGTGCTGCATACCTAAACCCACATTTAGGTTCAGGTCCGGATTCAAGTCCAGAGGTTTAGGTTCAGTTCTGGACTTGTAAGTCCGGACCTAAACCCATGGCATATACAAATTTTTAAAAATTGCATGTTTCCAACCTTGCAATGTTGTCTGGGTGAAAATTTGGCCACATAACATGGAGGCCGGTACTTGACGATGCCCGATGGCAATGTTTTCTTCATTTTGCAGCAAAGATTTTGCAATCTACAGGTTTTACTAATTAATAACTTTTAGGTGGTTTGGAAAGAAAAGGGGTATGTGAAATAGTCTTTTATGGTAATGAGTCCGGACTCGGTTCTTGACTTTAGGTTTTTTTGGACTTGAACCTAAACATTCTTACAAGTCCGGATCCAAGTCCAGTGAACTGGTATGCAGCACTACCCAGAGAAGATGTATTGGTTTTAAATACATTTTTGTCAAAGAATTGAACAATTCTTAAAAACACCTACCCTGTCAGGGTGTTTGGTGACCAGCTCGTGAACCTTCCCAAGATGCCCCTGTGCTGCCTCGCTGACCAGTTTGTCAGGAGTGTTGTTGTCCACCTGGATGGCTCGTATCTGTTCCAGCAGTGACAGGACAGTGTCTATATGTACACAAAACAAAAACACAATTGTCATTTTTTTTACTTGTCTGGTAATGCTTGATGTACATAGCATGTCGGCAGAATGTACTGTGCCGGTGCAAAACTAGATTGTTTCATGGTTTTCGTTGGTCAATGTTGCATTAGAATTTTGCCTGTTGCAAGCGATATCTTTTCCAAAACAACATTTGTAAACTATAGAAGGAAAACACGAATATATGACCTTAAATGAGACATCTACCAAAGTGCTTAACACATTATGGGTTTGGCACAGGTGTAGTATGTTCTGTCGACATGAAGATGCACATCAACTTATGTTAGAAGCAGGTCTGAATTCCAATGTCTGCCCAAAATCAGGGAAGCAAAAATCCCATCAAAAATAGTCCTTTCAATAACCAGACTACATCACAGTTCTACTTTCATACTTTCCACTGGTTAGGCCCCTAGAAAAAAGGAGGAGAAGGTGGCCCCTAACAATGAGAGATTATGTAACACAGGCTAGTTTTTACAACAAATCTTTAAGTCTTAACCTCTCCCTTGGTACTTACTGCTCTGTCTGCGCTCCCTGTCTGGAGCCATGGTGTTGTTGGAGTCGATGGTAGATCGTGGTACCATGGTGATGTTGGCGGGGTTGAGTGTCCAAGTCTGACCATTCACCAGCACTCTCAGGTCCCCATCATGGTACACCTTCTGTACAGTACCCAGCTGGCCAAGGGTCTGCAAAAATGCAAAATGTTACAAAAGTTAGTAAAAGTCCTTCCTGCAACCATGCATGTTGCACATGGCAATGCCCATCTCACTTTCTGTAGCTCTTGGGCCATCCTGTTGTGCAATTACAACTGCAGGGTACTAGTCCACAAATATTGGTGTGTGTGTGTTTAACTCCCATACTCTTTCTCAAATGCTGAGTGCTGAACAGAGAAAGCAGTATGTACCATATCAGAAAATGCAACTGTAACTCTTCCTTCAGGTGAAATTTCTTTTGATTATCTGCAATAGTTTTGCCTTTTATTTCTATCATTACTTGTAGTACAAGTTCAATACTTGTAGTACTGTGACTATGTATGTGACTTAGGTTATTTTAAAGCTTTCTACTGGTATGGGCCAAGTGCGTGACATTAGAAACAAAATACAATATATGTGACATACTGATCTCATGGCATCAGTCCACTCCCCATGTCCAGCCTGTAGTCTCTTCACTTCCTCCATCTTGTCTGAAATCCTGACTGTATCACCAACTGAAAACATGTCCACCTGCAAAAAATGCCATAAGAGGCCTCACCAAAGATACTCTCATGTCCCTAATAAACATACCCCCCGGAATAAACATACCCCCCGGACAAATCTTCAAAGTCTAATAAACATACCCTCCGGAATAAACGTACCCCCCGGAAAATGACCAAATTGACAGGTAAACTGTGTGTCCATGATACTAAAATGTGCTCTTTATTTCAATACCAATATATGGGCAAATCTTTCACTGTTACATTTAATTAGTGAGTATATATCACTTTAATTAATGAGTATATATATATTGTACTTGTTTTGGGGAAATACAAAATCCGTACGAGAAGCTATTGCATTTTACACTTCTGAAATGCACTTTGCTAAGCCTTCTCCTGCAACTTGAGTTGAAAATCTGACTAACTTAAGAGATAGAAAATCAAGCCCAATTAAGTACAAATATAGGGGTTTAATGAGTATATGTACAACAAAATCCATTTCAACATAATAATTATTTGGTATGGTACATTGTCTAGTCTGGTCAAAGTCTGGATTCTGAAGAAGAAAAACTTCTGAAGAAAAAAACTTTTGAAGAAAAAAACTTTTGAAGAAAAAAATATTATTCAGCATAAAATTTTGATTGGTTTCCATCTCATTGTTTTTTTAAAAATCGATAATGTGATTGTATCAATTTTAAACGCCCTAAAATTAGCTAAATCGGCGCTTTTACGGTGATTGCGCAATATGGGTGCCCTATGACCTTTGACTTTTTACGGGTCATGCTGCTCAGGCGCTAGGCGCCCTCCCCACGTCGGCCGTCCGTCTTGTGGGCAAATTTCTACTTTTTTTAGGGGTTT
>NW_017804131.1:5751072-5897145 GCF_001625305.1 Branchiostoma belcheri
GTTTCGGGACCTAAAAACTAACACCAGAGGGAAAATAAACCACATACGTTTTTTTCATGGTAAATATCGCTAAAATGGACCAGGCATTTTTCTGCCGCGTTGCCGATTTTGACAAGGACTTGCGGCCGCCATGTGCTAATTATACGTCGATTAGCTATTCGCCTTCCCCTTCGGTTTTGTGGGCAAATTTTTGCTTTTTCAGACGTTTTGGGACTTAAAAATGGACAGCAGGCGAAAAATAAATAATATACATTATATTCATGGGAAATGCCGCTATCATGGACCAAATATTTATCTGTGACGTGTTGCCGAATTTTGCGGCCGCCAGCCACTTGCTGATGGTGCGGTACGTATGGACAATTTTTTTCCCAAAAATTAATAAACGTAACGTTACCGTCCCTAATAAGAGTGTACCGGGTGGACGTTCGGGCCGAAAAAAATAAACGTACCGGTACGTTTAATCGGGACATCAGAGTACTCAAAATACAATTTTGTAGTTGATCATATAAGAATTAGGCAAAGAACAACAACAACATTAAGCTCAAGTAATGTAACTGTTATATATGTAAATATTACTAACGCACTAATGCACTTGTCCCGTCTTTAGCACACACAAAATCAGTTGTTTTATGTTCCCTTCTCAGTTATTCTTGTTATTTCACTCCATACTTAAGTATGGAGGGAAATACTGTTTTTACTGATGATTCTCCTCCTTCTTCTTCTTCTTCTCCTCCTGCCATTTCTTTAAATTGATTCAATTCCTTCATTTTTGGGCCAAACGACCTGGAATTTCGTATAAAGGTAGAGTGGGTAAATACCCCTAGGCGTTTTTTTATTTTTTTTGATACAAGCTTTTACAATCGTTTTATTTGCGTTTTTAGCTGTTCCCATAGGAAAGTACTGTGGGGCGTACACGCGTGACGTAATAAGAAAGGAATTCGGGGGCGGGCCCAAATATGGGCATGCAAGCATGAACCTGACGCAGCCTAATCTTTTCTTCTTGCTGATTGGCTGTTGGATTTGATTGGATTAACTCAATTAACACCTGTTCAAAGCCATTTCATTTTGACAGTATGAACTCAAGTGTTTTGGTAGGTACAGCACAGGCCACGAAATACGCATCAATTTTCGAGGGACGTTCTGCGGGAGAGTGCAGGACGCTGTGCGGGACTTCCCTCGGGAGAGTGCGGGACGTCCTCCAGGAGAGTGCGATACGTTCTGCGGGAGAGTGCGGTACGTCCAGCGGGAGAGTGCGGTACGTTCTGCGGGAGCCAGACATTTTGCTCTTCTCTTTTGGAACAACGCAAGTTGGAGGTCAATGACCTGCGCCCGGCGTGTAAACAAGATTGGACAGGGAGCGGCTGTAATATCAAAGGAGCCGGCGGCTTCTGCTAGCCGGGTTGATAGTTAAGTAACATCAAGGTGGTTACAAAAGCAAACCTGATAAAGAACGGAAACCCGTAGTTAATAGTTGAAAGTCTTGGTGGCTTGAGGCGATCGATACCGCCATGCTGTTTACTTTATATGACATACAATGCAGTGAGTGATGTGTATCGCAACGAGTTAGCTCGGTTGGTAACGCGCCAGACGGCAATCCCAGAAATTGTGAGTTCGAACCCCAGTGCATCGGATATTAACATTTTAAACAATTTTATCATTTTTAACAATTTTATCAGTTTTAACAATTTTATCAGTTTTAACAATTTTAACAATCCTGCATTTTAACAATTTCAACATTTTTTTTTTGATTTTCGTTGTTTTGCTTTTAACATTCAAAAACTGATTGTTCTTACTCAAGAATGTCAATAACTTAGAATGTTAGTCTTTTGTATTTTTCCAACATACAAACCAAAATCACTTTGATGTTGTCACAAAAGTATGGAGCTGACAAGAGAGAATGAGTACGGTACTCTGCCAGTGTGAAGAATCTACAGAGGTATTACCAGTCACTAGTAGCAAGAGATAGACCACATTGAATGATGACGATGAGGACGAATCATATGGAGTACTATCATAGCTTAGTACAGAAATTCTACTGCTTTACTTTACTTTACTTTCTTTCACTCTGTACATGCAATTAGCTCACTGGCATGATTTTAAAAATAAAGGTTATGATAATCATATTATATGTATAGCTTATTCAATGTATGGCTTCATAGTTTATGTGATTGTTAATAAGGCCATGTTGATTTGATTGTATGGATGGCATCTGTGCGCGCATCGGTTTTCGTTAATTTAAAACTAAGTTTACGACATTCATACAAAACATCTGGAAACTAAGCAAACATACTATGTAAATTGATTACTGTAATTCCCGATTTTTTTTCACTGTACCGCAACGTAACGCAAGCAGGAGGTCAATGTTCACGGTTTTCACTGTCACCTCTGTACCGTGAACTTATCTTTACAGTTAGGAAATAATTCCTGGACTTTCTTTTTCCTGCAACTGTCACCACCGTGAATATATAGTTCCGTGAACATGTCCATGTTTCTCAGACCGTGAAAATTTTGCTACCGTTAGTAGTACAGTCAAACCTGTATCCAACAACCACTCAAGGGACCAAGGAAAAATGGTTGTTGACTGGGAGTGGTTGGATGGTCCAGTTTGGGGGGGGGGGTCTGGTTGGTATCTTGGCAGGGTAGGCTTTTACTTACAAATAAATAAATTATAAGCAAAAAAGAATATACAGAGTACATTTTAATAGTGAGATTTTATTGACATCACACACATATGACTTTGAAATTATACTTCATATCGTAGAATTTGAGGCAAAAAAGTGGAAAATAGCGGCATGAAGTATGACAAAATACATCATGTGTACTTGGCTATCTCTAGTCACTACTAAGTACTGTTCGATTATGTTTTCATCAATTGATACAACAACTGTTCTATTACGAAACTGGGTTCGAAATTTAATTTTACAAGTCCCTAAATATAATGCAACGAAAATAAGAAAGTGAAACGTTCTGCCTTTGAGCCTTTGTCCCTTTCTGCTGAAGAAGTCCTCCATTGTAAAGTCCTCCATAATTTGTTTGGGCCAAGGACATACCGATGCCGAGTTGATATTTTCTTGCCGCCATTACGGGTTCTGTGTCGGCAACTTTTGCAGACTACTCAATACTGGCGCAACATTACAGCAGTCAACTTAATGTGACTTCAAAAATTCCTAAAAGGTCATTTTGGGCTAAGAAATTTGACGGAAAACTTCGTTCGCGATCACAAAATGGAGAACAAAGATGGCGCTGGCTTGGAAAACAACAACAACCAATCCACTGTGAAGGGGAACAATGAACATGCAGCAAAAAATACATAACGAAATTTCAAGTTTGTATAGGCGTTTGTAAGCAATTATAACTCTAGATAGATATAAAATGTAGTTAATTCATATTTGATTTGCGTGCGGTGACCGCACGTGTCAAAAACAAATTGAGTAAAAGTATTCAGGAACCCTTTAGAAATGGAACCTTCCGATGACCCACGGGGTGACCCAAGCGCGGCCGCCATCTTGAAACAGAAATGCCGAGGAAAAAACACGAACTAAGCATAAAAAACGCTGCTTTTCATGGAATTCCACGACCATACAACGAATTCAAAGAATAGTTGGGGGGAGATATCTGTGTTTATGTGATTTTATGGTGTGTTTGACGCGATTTGGGTCTTCAATCCACCGGAACTAGGCGCCGGCAGTGTGTCGAGATCAGCGTGGTTTTCGTGCCCCGTCAAAACGAGAAACAAAACGCCCGCGAAATAAAACCCAGGACAACATTTTTAGATCCCAGCGATTGTGTTTTCTATAAAAATATTTGTGGATATGTGCAATATTCCCATGTTTTAACCGTATGCTTTCTCAAATTACAATGTGTTATTCTTGTCGCAAGCGCGGTACGGGCGTGAAAATCGGGCCCGCTAGATTTTTTGTCGGTCAGTGCACAGCATGCAGAAATTTATTATGATATAATCTCAATTTGTTTTCGAAATTATATTAGTAAAACTATATTTGTACAATTATCAGTTTCTTTGATTGAAGCATAATATTACTCTGGTCGTGTCGTTCCAAACACATGTGCGTTGTGCCGACGCACCAAGATCTAGATCGCTTGCCCTTATGCCATCATCTGGTTGTTGACTAGGGTGTCCGTGCCCCGTAGGGACCACAAGAAAGTGGCCGCTGGTTGCGTTTTACAGTTGGTTGCCTGGAAGGGGGTCCTTACTATGTAAAATGGGACGGGACTGTTTGGATGTGGTTGTTGATAACAGTTGGTTGCCCTAAACAGTTGGTTGGACGGACAGGTTTGACTGTAGTTGCAATTTCGTCATTAGTAGTATTTAGATACCTGCAATATGTAACTTTGAAATTGAGATAAGTGTAAAGTAAAGCTGTCGAGATTTAAAGTGCTTGTCGTTGTATCTTTGTAAAAAAAAGGGAGATAATGGCCAAGTGCCATTTTTGTAAATATCTGTCGAGATTCAAAAAGCTTGTCCTTGTATGATTGCAGTATGATTTATTCAGAATCTTCTATTTTTGTATGGGGAGGGAGATGGAGTGAAATATTACATTTGCTCCGAAGCAAATGTTGGCCTTTCTAGTTTTCCCTTTGTTTTTTATTTACCGAGTCACAATTGTTATTAACAATGCATAACAGCTACCAATACACTGTAGGGCTAGGCAGTAACGAAGAAGAAGAAGAAATGTTAATCTCAAGTCTAGAGAATTAAAAAAACATAACAATTCTGATAACAGTTATTAATTTCATAATTCAGTGCCTACCTTTGTGAGAGCAGCTGGGTGGAAGGTCCATCTGTTGGAACTGCCATCATACTGGACCCTGATGTCCCCCCTCTCAGTCACCCGGTGGACTGTTCCGGCTTTTCCTATAAACTGTGTGTAACATTGGACAGTAATGAAATAAGCATGAGCTATCAATAATGCAATTTAAAATGCGACAGTGCTTTAACAGGATGTCATCCAATTCTAATACAATAAACTGATTAACTAGCAAAATATATTAGGCAGTCAGAAAAACCGTATACATCAATGTAAACAAACTGAAAGGGGTTGGTACATTTTTAAAATCATCTTTCCTTTTATTTTCTTATACCTCTAGCATTTTGGGGTTCCACCCTCCATGACCTTACCTCCACCATTTTGGGATTCCACCCTCCATGACCTTACCTCCACCATTTTGGGGTTCCACCCTCCATGACCTTACCTCCACCATTTTGGGGTTCCACCCTCCGTGTCCTTACCTCCACCAATTTGGGGTTCCACCCTCCGTGTCCTT
Source organism: Branchiostoma belcheri (assembly GCF_001625305.1). NCBI lineage: Eukaryota > Metazoa > Chordata > Leptocardii > Amphioxiformes > Branchiostomatidae > Branchiostoma > Branchiostoma belcheri. The sequence continues at coordinate 5,756,356 of NW_017804131.1, forward strand.
ACCTCCACCAATTTGGGGTTCCACCCTCTGTGTCCTTACCTCCACCATTTTGGGGTTCCACCCTCCATGTCCTTACCTCCACCATTTTGGGGTTCCACCCTCTGTGTCCTTACCTCCACCATTTTGGGGTTCCACCCTCCGTGTCCTTACCTCCACCATTTTGGGGTTCCACCCTCCATGTCCCTCTTGTAACTGCTTGAGGATGTCCACATCAAGTTGAACCTTGACCTTGTCTCCGACCCGGAAGTTCTGTCCGGCTGCACTGTTGACTGGTTCTATGTGGCTGACAATGGTCTGATGGTGATGGTAACCTGGGGGGGTTGAAGATTTAAACCATGTTTAAATGACATTTCATTACATTTTTTATTACACTATTCATTTGCTACTGCTGAAGTGCTGAATTTGATGTAAATTTTGTAAAAGGTTAGTTGAAATTGGACATGCATTTACCATATTAGTCTAAGTTTAATGTTTACTTCAATGTATTTTCTATGTAACTATACGCTAAAATGTTGTATCGTTAGCATCAAAGTTCATCTGAGTTGGTAAATTACATTATGAAAAAACTTAAACTGTTCTCCAACTCAAAATTTGACTCACCAGAAATTTTCGACTGTATCAGATAGCTCAGGAAGACTGAGTGATTCAGTCGAAAATTTCTGGTGAGTCAAATTTTGACTTGGAGAACAGTTTAAGTTTTTTCATAATGTTGTATCGTTGACTACCTGTTTTTATACACGCTGCTCTTTTAATTATTGTAAAATAATTTGTTACAAGTTTTTGTTCACTTGATTGATTTTCATACTTCTTTAAGTCTGACACCAATTCAGTCAATTGACTGCCATTGTCAGATTATGTGAGTTATAATAAACCAATCATCATCATCACTGCATACAACAGTGAGAACAAATGGCTCCACCTTGTTGGCATCGCCAAAAAATCACAAAATCTACCCACCCAGTTTAGGCAGGTGATCTTTGTAGTAGTACCCTCCTGTTGCATCCTGGGTATACTTGACGTCGACCTTGCCCTTGTGACCCAGCCTGTACACGTTGGTTGCCCCTGACGACCAGGTGACTTGAACCACGCTGTTCCCTGATTCGTTGTCCCAACCGCGGATCTCGATAACCTTCCCAGTGTTCCCTGGGCCTCCTGGTATCAAAACAGAGGCTGAATAGCAAAGTTCTTTATTCACAACCACTTGTTCAACAAGTGGCTGCGGCTAAAGAGCTTTGCTACTCATTCACCAACCTGATGAAATAAGCAGTGTACAAAATACTTTTTTGAACCAGGTTGCGACAAAAATTAGGTTGCCCATCAGAATTTTAGGTTGCCCCACCTACATGTATAACTTATATATAAGTTACTACTTTCCTCAAATTAAGTAATATTACATACATAAGCCTTTGACAATATTTATAACAGCCTTTAGTTAACTGATACTAGTAATAGCTAATAATACCTAAAATTAAAAAGCATTTGCCAGAGACAGGGGTGCAAGCCAAGTGGGCATGATTTGGGGGGGGGGGGGCATGTTTAAAATTCAGGTAGCACACTGGGCTACCTAGGTTCAAAAATAGGTTACCCCATGTAAAATTTGGTTGCCCGGGGCAACTGGGCAACCAGGTATTTTGCACGCTGCAACAACAGAGGCTGTTTGTGAAATGTCTGTTGGGATATCCCATCATCAAATAAACCTACATTTTGTAAATGTATGTAGCACAAAATTCCACCGAGATAGCTCATAGTATATTAAAGTAGTATGCCCCAAATTTTATCCCCTCTTCTCATATGTACAAACTTCTGATCTGTACTTTGAAAGGAAACTAGTTTTAGCTTTAGGTATCTTGCAAAATTCCAATTTTTGCTCAATTAAACATGCTCCTTGCTTCAAGAGACCTACCTTCTACAAATAACATGTTTTGGCCTGTTCACAAACACTAAAATGTTATCAAAATTTATCCATTATTCTCATGATAATTAATTATAAAGAGAAAGTCTCACCATCTTGGTTGCCCCAGTCCCAGTCTGGCCCCCTGACCACACGTGCACCAGGAAAGATCCCTCTGGACTGCACCTTCACAGAACCATGTCTTTTTGGCACGCGTACTCTATGGGATAGAAACAATATTCAAGATCTTGTTACTAGTAGGTCTTTTATTATATGCCACTATATAATACCAAAGGGATCAATTGAAAACTCTTTCTTCCATGTAAAAATCAAAACTGAAACCACTGAGAATTAGGATGATTATTACTAGTAGGTCTTTTATCATATGCCACTATATAATACCAGTATGAAAAGTTTTCCATTGAAAACTCTTTTCTCCATGTAAAAATCAAAACTGAAACCAGTGACAATTAAGACGCTACTAGTATTACTCCATAGTCCAATCCTTACCAAAATAATTATGGTGACCCTTCCCAACTTATCATAAGGGAGTAAGAAGAAAATGAGGGAGGTAATTTGAGAATTGTTGCTTCACACTGTAATAATGCCTGCCCCTGAAATATGCATGTTACAGTCATGCACATATTGTAGACCTGTTAGAACTGACAGCTTACCCAGCCGACTGTGCAGTCTCGTATCTCTCAAACTGGTGTGTGGTGAGGTGTTTGTCGTTCATGTAACAAACGGTGCACAAGTCGAAGTCGTGGCACTCCGTACATTTCCACCGGATGCCGCGTATCCCGTGCTGCTTGCAGTCGTCGCAGATGATATTCGGGTGCTTCACGCCGATGGGGGCATTGTCATAGACCAGGAGGTCGTAAGACCCTTGGTAGCCAACACGATAGTTCGTACGCATTCCAGAGTCCCACTGGACGACCGCGGTTTTATCCGGAGACGCCGTGCTCCCCGGTCTGCCGATTTCCACCACCGTACCGATGTGGCCTTCCCCATCGTCCTGGTTCGCCCACTTCCAATCTGGACCGCGGATGACGCGTAACCCGACCTCCATCTTCTTAACTCTGTCAGGAAATAGACCTATCGGGTCAATTTACACAAAGTGACAGATTTGATGGATTCCACACCCCTCTATTTAATGCGGGGACAGCCTGATAACTGGATTAACTTCATTTGATTAAGTGATGGTGGAATAATTCAATCATGAATATATCTAAATGGACTTTTGACCTTGTGTCATTCCCTGAGCATACTAGTATATAGGAACATGCATCTACTTTGCAAATGATTGCTTGTTGCTATGAAATATATTTTGTTTTCTGCAAATTGATTCCTAATACCTACATGCTTAATTAATTTTTTCAAACCCGATTTATTTTATTGCATATGTTTTTTTGCAGTCAAAATTTTCCTGTTGGTTGCATACATGTGCTTATTTTATGCCCTAAAATGATTGAATGTTACAGCATATTATCATTGATTTATCAAGATGAACATTGTTGCAAACCATTTTTAACCCTTCCCTTTACTGTGCTCATGGTACAAGTTCCTTCAAAGGAAAATACAAGTTACTAACTAGTATAAGTTGTTTATAAATATACCATTTCTGGGCGCCATTTCTGTACATGTAAATTTCTGTGATTCTAAATTATAATTATACACTAATATCAAATTGTAACTGTAAGTCAACCTCGTCACCTTACATCCTAAAATAGACTGTAACAGATTGTGAACCATAACGTTCCAAAACCCCCTCTATCTCTGCAGAGATTCTGAAAGAAAACTATCAACATGTTGCAAAACAACAACAAATTTGGAACAAACATATGTAGAAAGATTTTCCATGTCACGAATTAAAAGCTTTGTCACCTGATATCAAAATTTGTGTCTTCATACAAAAATGTACCATTTTTAATTGTTGTCATAAAACCAACGTTTCAAAAATCTATATTCCAGATTAGATTCAAATGTCTGGCAAAACCCCTCTGATCTATTGATTGCCAAGAACTGCATAAGAAAAGGATCCAACGACCTACTTTGATGCTTTCCAAAAATAGTATAACGAACCTTCAGCCTCCAGAAATGAGGCAGCATTTTTCGAATACTGTTCCCTGGAGTTCAGCAGCGTTTGTTGGAGCTTGACGCGGCCTAAAACACCGAAAATTGAGGAGGAAAATGTGCAATTCTTCCAAGAACCTCGTAGGACGACATCTCGTTTCCGGGCCAGTCGCTATGGACGAGTCCATTCAAGACCAAATATAGGTAACTATAGTTATATTTCATCAAATATTGTTATGTCAATTCCAATACATAAGCCACAGAGCCGGAAAGCCATTGCAGTGTTCGTCTATATTTTGTAGTTGTAAAAATTGTTAAGTTTGCTTGTTCTACTGTTAAAGATTTTAGATTGAATTATGGATGTTATCCCCCTTTTATTTCAGTGGAGGATTCTGTAAATTGTTACGCATGCGCGTCTAGATCATACGACGTGATAGCGTAAATACACATATCTATTGTCGTAAATACACATAACTCCGACGCAAAATACACTTGTTGAAACTGAATATTGATATAGTGATTAAAAAGCCGTTGCAGTTCCATCAGATGTTCTTGTAATCTGTGGAGAACATTTTTTTCTCAGTGATTATTACACCAAGGTGCACCTGCAACATAATACATTTCTGCCATTTCTGGTGACGAGTTCATGAAAGATTATCCGATGATAAAAAGATTCTTTTTTTCCAAGGAGGTTGGCCTCCTTGTTTTGTCCAATTAAAAAAAAAGATGAAATCAAATAAATGATTTTAACCCGGTGTTTGAACAGTGTTCTCAGTGAAGTGACAAGCTTTCTGTAGATGCAAGTTCCAAAGAAATCGCCCAAAATACAAATGTATTTTCATTGGAATTTTAAAATCGCCATGGTAAGACCTTTCAGTCTTATTCGCTCTTCTTTTATTTCACCGAATTGGATTAGATTTGTCTCGAGTCTACCTCATAATAATTCCACTTGATCACGTATGAAAACAAAAGTAAAATTGTTTATTGTTGAGGGCAATTACGTATAACATGTAACAGTTATAATATGAGGGCCTTTTGTTAATCAGTTGACGCTTTTCTTTTACCTAACGTTAACGTTGTGTGCTCTTTTAGTTGATAAGAATTACTGAAGAGATAGAATGAATATTTTGTCCTTTGATGAAACGGCAAAAGATAAAACTATAGATAAAACTTAATGTAAACAAAAGAAAAACATCGTTACCGCTCAAGGCCAAGTGAGTGCGCTCAAGGTCAACCCTGTCTAAATGACAGGAAAAGCCAAAGGGCTAAACTGGAACCTGGGACAACTTTCGATATCAGGTGAAATTGGCCACCCAAGTAATGAAGTTTTATGTTACCAACGTTATTCAAAATAAGATAAAAGATCCAACTGACACCAAAGGAAACTTCCATCCATATTTTCGGGTCAAGGTCGCTGAACAACTGAAATAAATTCATTTTATAAATTTGTTAAAATATTATTGCGCATCTTTCAGCGGAACTTTTATTTGAAGTCAAATGCATGAAAGAGCAGGTTGTTTGTAGAAATCATTTTTATTTGATCATTTATTTGTTGTGATAATGCGCAATAAACATTAATGCGATATTCTAGAGGTTCAGTTTGTTATTGTTATAACCAGTTGTTATAACGTAACGTTGCTAGTATATCCAAGCAGATGTATGTGGTCTGGGATTGTTTTTGTTCGTCTTTTCGCTGCGTTGCGTTTCATTGAACGCTTCTCCGTGGATCATCAAAAATACCTTTAAAGAACGTGCGGACACGCACCTCTCTGTGGAGGCTAGTTGCTTTTGTCTGAATGTTTTTATAGTTGTCCAATATTCTATATGCGCCAAATATGGGCACACACAAGCCCCGCTCTCCAGAAGGAATGTTTCCAGTGGCTGTCGGCAGTCACGTGATGACCTCTTGATTGACACCCCTGCGGCATTATTAGGCAAATGAAGTGGCGGCTGTTCCGTTCAGCGCTGCTACCCGCTCGGGAAACTGCTGAGATTTGTCTGTCGGCACCAGTGAAATTTTACAAGATAGACGTAGCACTCGAGTGTGTAAGATACCAGTAAAAGTATCATATAACGCTAATAGACTTTTCGCGTAAATACTTGAACACTATAGATATAACGTTAACGTTAGTGTTCAAGCTTTAGAATCCTATCTAACGGAAATTATTTAATAGTGTGAAGTATACTCGTAAAAACGATTGTTTAGTCGGTTTGGTGATCAAAGAGACAATTTTTTAAAACCCATATCAAAGTTTAAAATTGTGTTAATTTGGATAAGAACTGATTGCTAGATGATGCGCATAATCATCACATAAGTGAACGTGATGCCTTTTTGCTTATTTCATACCCAAAATTGTGATTTTTCCATCTGTATTGCTTGATATTATTCTTTATATTGCTGTCGTATGTTAAAAAAATTTCTTTGATAAATTATATGAAGGGAAAATATTAAGTCAAGGAAATATGACTTGCCATACATTATGTTCAACGTCCTCCGTAGGGGGAAGCAGCCGTGAATGGAACAGCGCAAATAAGTGTCAGAATTACGTCGCCACATTTGCATATTGGGAATCGGACTGAAGACTGCGGCCATTTCGGGTGCTATTTTGGCCCAATATCCCCTCAGTTTCCCCTCCCTGGTGCCGTCTCCGGCCATGGAGGAGACGAAAATCATTTACCACATCGATGACGAGGACACACCGTACCTAGTGAAGCTCCCAATCCCGGCCGATCGCGTCACACTGGGCGACTTCAAAAATGTCCTCAACCGGCCCAACTATAAGTTCTTCTTCAAGTCTATGGACGATGATTTCGGGTAAGTTTTTGTGGCAGCTAGCCCCTGATTGGTGTGATAACCTTGATATTTGCTCACTGTGGTTAAACTTCAGGTGTTTGGCGTGTGGTTTAGAGTCCTTGGGTGGTCGATCGGGGAGCTACAGCCCTCCCCAAGCTTCCCCCTCCCGTCTTGTTCATAGGAAGTTTTCCATTTTGGGCTCGACCTAGCAGCTAGGGATAGCTTGGTTTATTTAGTTTGTAGTTCTGGGATCATGAAAAATTCATGGCATCTTTGATGCAGTTTCTTTGCTGAAAACTAACTCGATCTCAATTCGTCAATTTTGGTGCAATCAAAGGTGGTTATACGGCCACATAAACCCTCAGCAACTGGCTCTGATTTGAAACAAAACGCATGTGTTTCTCCAAGCATCGGTCGTGTCAGACATGCTGGCTTACCAATTCGCAATCGCGCTTGATTGAAAGAGACATATTGGAGATTCTGACCTCCGAAATTAGTCCATTTATCGCCGAGAGCGCACTAGAAGTGGTATAAATACAGAGTAGATAATGTGGCTGCGATCTTAGCGTGGTTCGCAGACCACTTGGGGTCAATTTCACACAGGAATGTTGTCGATTTCAAAATGAGGTCGATTTCCTAGCCATGAAAAGCTGTCTCTTGCATAAACACAACGGATTGTGCGAAAACGTGCTTTAAAAAAAGAGCAATTTTCTTACTACACCCGTTCAGGAGTTAGCTGAAAGGCAGGAAGGGATGGAAAAAGAAAGAAACGCTCGCAGTAGACGGCAGAAACTGGTTGTACGCGTGGTTGTGTTGATTTGTGGTGATTACTGACCCTTGAATTTTCACTCCCAACACAGACAGCAGCCATCTTGAATCAGAAATGACCTCAACAGAAGGCTCCTTTCAAGCATCCAAGGATTGTTTTTAAAGTCCAGCTTCCTTCATAACTACGGCATGTGTTCAGGACACCAAATCTTGCACACATGCCATTTACAAGCTTATGAGAATTTGGTTCAGAAAGTATTATTATCCCCTAGGCATTGGCGAAGGCCTCAGAGGCTATAACCCAAGCCTTTTGTTGAAGTAATGGATATGAGTGGGGTCTTACGAGTTCAAAGTGAATCAATCATATGTTGGTTTGACTTCTTAGGGTGTGTATCAAGAGAGGGGAAAGACAAAAAGTTCAAGACACCTCGCAGCTTGGCCGAATTTACATTGCAATGCCTTTTCACACAAAAGGAAGCCATAGCCTGATCGATTTGCTGATAAATTTGTCACCAAAGAAAAGAGGCATTGTAGTTGTACAGATAGATACACTGGCAAAAGTACAAGTATGTGTAAACATCCTTGGTAGAGTGTTTGTGTGGTCCTGCATTTGATATACAGTATAATGATGTACCATAGAAGTACGTACATGTGGAAAATGCATCACAGCTAAGGGTTTAGAACAACTCAAGTTTTTCCCCAATAGAGTTTAAATTTACAGATACGAAGTTTATGGAGTGTGTGCCCATTTATTTGGTGTCTGTTGTCATGGCGTTTTTTCTCCACCTTTAAAAAGCTTTTGCACACCTGCAATATGCAATCTGCATACAGGCACTGAAATTATAGATACTTTTGCAGGTCAAAATAAAGTCATTCACTCATTGGCTACTCAACCATGCTGTGATGATCCACCATTTATGATGATTTAGTCAGTTTTCAGCGTGTTGTTGTATACATTGTAAGTTGGGTTGTAGTGAATTATGATGGCTTTACTCATACTCATTATTGCTCTTGGCACACATATTCCAGAATTTCCTGTTGTGTTAAATTATGGATTTCTTTTGATTATTGTTACACTTCCTGGCCTCGCACTGAAGCACATTAATGACAGTTTGGGAAGAAATATGTTTCTAACATCTCAAAGAAGTAGTTTTATCTTCACATGTAACTTGTAAGACCAAAATTGCAGCAACAGTTACTACAAACATACTCATAACCAAATCTTAGAAATCAGCTCACATTTTTCCAGGTAATGAAGAATACTTTTTCATACTCTTCAAACAGTCAATTCAATCAATCAACTTTATTGCTCAACATTGTAACGTTACAACATGTGGCCGTGTAAACTACTTATAAACAATGACATATATTGCATCATGCTACTCATAAATCTGTCTTGAATATTGTATTATTGTGGTACTGTAAATTACTGAAAATTATCCTCATAAATATTATAGTGCCTTAAAAGTTTGGAAATAGATGTAGATATAGATAGACATTGATGTGCTTCTAGTCTTCTAAGATTCTACTTTGAAACCAGTTGTTTTGGTGCAGTGGTATGATGTTCAGTAATTCGTTTCGATACTTTATGGTAACCTTTGAATTATGACACTGTAGAGTTGTAAAATTTTGTTGGGGAAAAAGCTACGGTTGAATTGCATGTCTAATACTTGTGTGCTATCTTGTTTATGCTCTTCCTGGTAAACTATACACATCCGTAGAGTCAAGAAAGCCACTTTTATTTGTTACTGAGCCCATTGTTGCTTCTTCGTGTTCTTCCAGGGTTGTTAAAGAAGAAATAACAGACGAGACCACGCGACTACCCTGCTTCAATGGACGTGTTGTGTCTTGGGTAAGTACTGTAGAGTTCTGTAAGAGATACAAATGAAGCACAGGTCTGGTCACCCCAGAACTATGTGTATGGCATTTCTCCCGACACAGACAGTTGTCTAGCCAGACCATAAAATGTCTCCTTCAGTATCTGTTTTGAATGAGGCATAAGTAACTGTCATGATTGATAAAACACACAGCGCTTCATTCTACCTGCAACCTGCAATTTAGACAAAAAGCAGGTGAACTATCAGAGACGTGCAATTTTGCAGTTCCTGTATGGTAATGCTGATGTTACAATTCCGCTTGTAACAAAAGTCAAAACATTACTAAGATCACAATCTTCCTACCATAATGTTTTTTTGTGCTAACTTTAAAGACTGACTTTTTCATACATAGAAACTGATGTCCATGTGTATTTACACCATACAATGACGGTAACACTTTTCAGGACCGAAAAAAATGTCTTGGTAGATGCGATTCCAACTCAGCCATTGCAATCGCCAAAACCATTAAAATGAAAATTTAGTTTTCAGAAACTCATAGCTATATATATAGCATAATCTTCAGGCATTGAAGACATTTAACAAATTCCTAATAAACTTTCTTGCATCATAGTGTACAGTTTTGAAGGCAACTAGAAGGACAACAAAATATTTTCCACCTAGAAACAGGATGTAGGAAGCTATTTTGTGTGGGTGGGGGGTAGCCAGACCAGGACTTACAACTAGTGCACCATAGGTCAGACTCAACAGTGTTCAAATGATACCAATAAACTGAACAGGTCCGAGCAGCTGTTGTAGAAACTGTGCAGCTATGTACCATAAGTCTTTGGGGAAGTGGTGTGGCGATTCTCAGACAGTGTAGGAAGGGTGTCACGTGACTCTGTTGGCCAATCGTCTGCCGGCTTAAACACAGCGAAATGACAGTTGGCGTCAGACGGCTCATTTAGCTTAGTGTCATATGTACTCTGGATTTCTTTTGGGAAGAATTATTGCAGTATTTAAGATTCCTAATAAGCATTTTTGTGGCTATAGTCCACTGGGAAAGAAGTACTGTTGTCAGTGTTGACTCCAGATATATGCTATGCCGCTATGAAACAGGGATGCGAATAAGATACTATGATAGTATGAAGCACTGTCTATTGGATTCTTAAATTTCTACATTATTTCTAAAGAAACGATTTTTATCTTGCAACTTGTCAGGCATGTTTTTAATAAGTTAAACATTCCAAAAGAGTGATAGTTCTAGACCTAGCTGCCAATCTACTACTATATCACTGTTTATTTTTCCACAAGCGAAAGATACCGCCTGGGTATTGTGCTTATACATACTGTGCAATATAACTGATCGATATTAATCTCAGTGAAATACATACTGCTTGCTTAAAAGTTGTTCGCCTTGATTGAAACATGGTCCATTACACTGATGCTATAAAGAGGGTGGGAGGGGGGCATGGAAAAAATGTCAGTCAATCAATCAATACCCTTTATTTTATTTTTAATTTTATGCCAGTGCTCCAAATACTCCCCTTAGCAGTTTGAAGGAGAACAACTAACAAGTTTTATGCCAATAATATATGTTAGTAAAATATCAGACCACTTGCAACATTGCAGGTTACACAAAGTATTTCAACCCCTACTTGGACAATCAACATAATTTTCATGACAGGGCCACTGCCAACATGTACAGCACAATGTATGGTCATTTGTTTCAAAATTCATACAAATTCAGTACATGTAGTTTCCTTGTACAGTGTTTTGTCTAGATTTGTTAGATGTAAGTTTTCACCACAAGTGACAAGAGCTAGTCTGTTAACTTTGACTCTATTGGGAAGGAGCTTGCAAGTCAAACTCCAAGGCTTACAGCATAATAACATCATTTTGATATCTTACATTGAATACAGATAAACATGGCACAAAAGAGCCACATATAACTCAAAAATTGTAGGCAAGTACCTCAGTAAAAACATGTAATTCTGCAAGCCCAAATATAGTCCAATGTTGGCTGCTGGTTATGAGTCATCATGATTGAGTCACATACCGGCATGCTGGTGTTGGTGTTACAACTTCGTCTTACAAAAGATGGCTGTCATGCTTTCTTTGTACTACTACAACTAGTGCTGCATACCGGTTCACTGGACTTGGATCTGGACTTGTAAGATTGTTTAGGTTCAAGTCCAAAAAAACCTAAAAGTCAAGAACTGAGTCCGGACTTATTACCATAAAATTTCACATACCCCTTTCCTTTCCAAACCACCTAAAACCTTCCGTAGATTGCAAAATCTTTGCTGCAAAATGAAGAAAACATTGCCATCGGGCATCGTCAAGTACCGGCCTCCATGTTATGTGGCCAAAGTTTCACCCAGACAACATTGCAAGGTTGCCAACATGCAATTTTGTATACGCCATGGGTAATGTGGGTTTAGGTCCGGACTTACAAGTCCGGAACTGCACCTAAACCTCTGGACTTGAATCCGGACCTGAACCTAAATGTGGGTTTAAGTATGCAGCACTAACTACAACTAGTGTTAGCTTTTCCTACATGGAAGCTGGTGTGCCTACATGTTTGCTGACACTTCTATTTCCATGTCGGAAAAGTTGGGATACACATCACAGCTAGTTGAGAAAATATTTTTGCAGAAACAAGGCTCTTCCTATTCCTATATCGAAGGTTGATTCCATTTATTTTTATCATGCCATTTAATGTCTGTCTGTCTCTCAATTTTTCTTGAAAATACAGATGGGTGATCTAGATTTGTATGTGTATGATACATAAATGATAAAAACATAATCATGATAATGTATGTTCTGTGTCTGTATTCAGCAACTGATACAAGGAAATTTGGAATAACACATGAGGCTTGCACTTACTTAGCACTACCCTCGGTATATCATAAGTCGAGTGATTTTTTTTTTCTATTCAGTGCAATCAGTGATTTTCGGTTCAATATGATGTTACATCAATTCGCCTCGCTTAAGTACACAGCGCATTCCATCCAAACTGTCAAATACATTATACATAATTGCAACGTACATAATTGTCATAAAATAGAAATCTCTAAGCAATTCAACAAGAATCTTGAACTTAGTCATATTACTCACTCAGGGAAAACCAAGGCTGGTAAGGAGTTCCACAGCCTGCTAGTCCTTGGTTACTTGGTACATATGAAGACATGTTTTATCTAACAATATAATCATTTTGTATTTTTTTCTATTTCAATGCCTATGGTGAACATTGTATTGGCTTTACCAAGTGTATAATTAAAATAATGCATATTCTAAAGAAGGTTCCCGGTGCTCATAACAGACCAACATTATAAATCCTGGGATGATATGTCAGCTCCATATTTGGCTAATGTTAGCATAGCGGACTTCCAAAGGCATAATCTGTGTTGTGCATGCTTGTCATGTGAGATAGTGGGTCCTGTGCCCCTCGTTTGGGAAACACCACATTTGTCCAAAGCAGCTGTAAATTCTTAATATTGTTGACAGTTCTTTTTATTATTTAACAATGATAACAAGGGCTGCTGAGGTTTTTTTTGATATGCACTTGGGAAGAATGATTTTTTTAGTTTCACATAGCTTGTAGAATTGCATTGTTCTTGTATTGCTTGGGAGGGGTAGTGATTTTTTGCAACGCTGTGAAATTTTTAAATTTACATGTATTTTCATATTAATGAGTGTTATGCAACAAAATGTAAATAACAGAAATCTTCGAATTAGCCATAATGATAAGAAAATGATATTAAGAAACATACAAAAGTATTTTCACTAGGATTAAAAAAATCAATCTATCCAATGATTATATTTGAAGACAATATTTAGTCCTACCTTTAAAAGAAGTTATGAGTTAACTTGTGGGTTAATTTGATACATACAAACCCAGGGTTCTAGCTAGGATGTAATTTTAGCGTAGTGGTACTGATTGCTTTTCGGTGGGCCCTCCTTCCATGGTGCGGAGCTTTTAAAAATTTGAGCTAAAATTAGTAAAAAAAGGGCCATTTGAGGGATACCCAAATGGAAAAATGTTATTTCTAAGTAAGTATGTACAATGTATCCTTGATTGGTAACTTTTCACATTTGATCCTGGAACAAAGAAATGCAGTCACAATGCCCCTATGCTGTATGTGTGTGTGGTGGGGGGGTGGGGGGGGAGTTTAGTGTAGGGGGTCAAAATTATAGCGTAGGGGGTCAAAATTATAGCGTAGGGGGCCCTTACGCTACTTTGTGCTAGCTAGAACCCTGAAACCTGTCCTAATAATACATTCAGAAACCACAAGTCTGAGCCTTTCTGTCAACTTCATGTCAGTCCGTTCCCCAAGCCTAGCTGTCGGCCAGACAACATGTTTTTACACGTTAGATCTAAAATACCAACAGAGATCTAGCTGTGATATTTACCCTTAGTATTTGGCTTGTACACATACTTAGTTTTAAACAGTCTGTCTTTGTCTTGCAGTGATGGAAATGGACATCTATTGCTTGTTAATCCTAAGATGCCAGCAGCCTTGAATTGATGTATAAGCCTTTCTAATGACAAACGTTTTGGCAGAGCTTATGGTAGTATAGATTATAGAACAAGGAACGTAGGGGGAGGGGGGTATAGCGTAATTCACTTGATGTTCTCGGTAGCAAAAGTTCGCAGTCTGAGAAAAATGGAGGTGTTCGTGGAATTGTATGTTCAGGGTACTGCAGGTGCAGAAAAAGGAAAGTTCGCAAATTATTTTGGTAATGATAAGTTCATAAAACCATAAAAAATATAAGATGACCATAAAAAAGTAATGAATTACAGTAATCTTTTGGATGAATGCGAGTTTGCCGTCTTTCAAGATATGGCTGTAGTGACCATGAGTAAGTTATTCCACTTCCGGATCCAGGGAATATAGATGCATGGTCCAGTGGTAGGGCTGGAATGTATGATCCCCTGTAGTATGCCAAGGTCCTATACAATAATCACAACAGCTAGGTTGTGTTTTTTCTTGCACAGGTAAGGCAACACCAATTTAATTTCTTGGTTAACGGATTTTTCTAGAAAAATAATGGAGCGGGCGGACGAAGAAAAAAAAAACAGGCCTAGGCATCCTACTAATAATAGTACTATGGCCCAAAATGGTACGATAGGAGCCATGAAGTCAACACACCAGGCTAGTTCAAAATTTAAGCAATGAATTTTGAACTTTTAGTGATACCAATGCATTGAAAGATGAATAACTGTAATAACTAGGAAGTAAAGGACTGTTTTTAACTGTTCAGGGCAAAATATGAGCATTTTGCAGTTGATTCTGAATTTTTATTTTTATTTGCAAATCAGAAACAAATGAAGCGGGCGAATCCGTTAACCAAGAAATTAAATTGGTATGGCCTAACTTATCTACCTTCTTTTTGTATACCTTTTAAAAGGTATTCTTCATTATGTCTAGTTCGATTAAGAAATATAAAACAGACTTGTGTCATTTATCATGGGGAAATTCATTCAGAAAAGCAAACATTCTTTATCATCTTTTTATGGTACATTTTTGTTTACCCCAAAAATTTGAATTTAAAAATGGTTCCATGATGGTACTCTTTCTTGTAAGTGAAAATCTTGTCTCACATACTATGCTAAGATGTTTGATCTCTGAGCCCCTTGAATAAAGAAGTCCTTGTGCCTTAAATTTGAAAGAAGTCATGCTATTTGACCCCTTCCCGACCCTTCTCAGTAGGAATGTTTTGGTAGTGTCAAAATGAGGGGAACAGAGGTTAAAAATAGATGTCCTCATTTACATGGTAAATTTAGAGTCTACCTTTAGTTGTTATGGCTGTCTGTATACATGTAACAGATAATACATAAAGCAACCTTACAAAATATGTATATTTTTCGTCTAGTTCTTTTTCCAATTGATATATGATTATTGACCTAAATCAGGTAGCCTGGTATTCATTAGCTAGAGATAGGCATGTCTTTCATAGATAGGGGATAAGTATGTCATGTATATGTAGGTATGTGCTGCCCAGATGTTGTTTAGAAAGCCCACCCTACTGTACCTTCCTCTCTGGAAGGACCTGCCTTTGAAGTTCTTCTTTCTCCAACCTTTCCCTAATTGAAAGCAGTGGTGAAGCCTTTGGTTTACCCAAAGATGAAAGAATGAGATGAAATATACAAGTATGTCTTTAGGCCACACCAATTTAATTTCTTGGTTAACAGATTTTTCTAGAAAAATAATGGAGTGGGCGGGCGAAAAAAAAAATAAAAACAGGCCTAGGCATCCTATTATGGCCCAAAATGGTACGATAGGAGCCTCGAAGTCAACACACCAGGCTGGTTCAAAATGTAAACAAGGAATTTTGAACTTTTAATGATACCATTGCATTGAAAGATGGAATAACTGTAACAACTAGGATGAAAAGGACTGTTTTCAACTGTTCGGGGCAAAATATGAGCATTTTGCAGTTGATTCTGAGTTTTTATTTTTATTTGCAAATCAGAAAAAAAATGAAGCGGGCGAATCCGTTAACCAAGAAATTAAATTGGTGTGGCCTTAGCTGACATTGATGTTCTTTTTAAGGTATGAAAATGCCACAATGTTTTTTTTAATCGGAAAGACTACATCATTCAATACTTAAATCATAAATGCACACAGAACAAAGCTTCTGCTAGACATAGAAAAGTTGTGTCTGTTGTAACTTAATTAAGATTTTTAGTTGATGATACTGAAACATATCATGTCATATGAAGCCCAACCAGAGATGTTAGAATATATTAGAAATCCAGGAATTCAGTTATGTCTAAGGATAGAAACTTGATACTGTACCAAATCATTTGGTTCATATTAAGTATACCAAACAAAGACTAGAAGATGTGTTAACAGTTATTACTCAAACTCCCCTGGTAACCAATACAAATTGGGTGGCCAATGTCATCCCTAGAGTGGTAAAGGTTAATAAAAAGACGATGTCTTTGGAAAGCTCCAGTTGGAGCTATGGCATTGCTATAAACAAGATGAAAGAAACATGTATTTGTCATATCATACATGTATAATATCATGTGTAAAATCCTAAATTATTGCGTTAAACTTTAAGGTCCATTTTTAATTTTTGAAATTTTTGAAATTTAGTGTGCAGACCTGAACCAGAAATTGTAAAGGCTCTCGCACACTTGAATGTTGTTTTATGTAGTTATCATATCATTTTTACTTCACCCTAAGTAATTGTATTTTTCGTGTAGCTGTATGTCTTGTCAATAGTGTATGTGTGTTTTTTGTGTGCATTTCTAACCTACTTTGAAGGGGGTGAAGTCTGCCATCTCTGATTGCCTTGTCCTCCGTGTTTTCGGTACAGTTGGTTCCAGCAGAAGGCACCCTCTCTGACACCTCGTCACAATGCACCGACCCTCAGACAGACATGCCGCCGGCCCTGGAGAGAACAGGGGGCATCGGAGACTCCAGGCCACCCTCCTTCCAGTAAGTCATTCTGCCTATTTATACTTATGAGATTAAGGGGGTCCCCCCAGAAATTGTTAGGGGGGATGTGCTTCCTAATCAGCTAACGTCACAAAAAGAAAGAAAAGCAGAAAACTTTCATGAAAATATTAAAGAGAAAACCCTTAATTCGAACATTTTGGGAGAGGTTCTAGGATTTTGGGGAGAGGGGGAGCACCCCTGCTTCATTGTTTGGGGAGAGCCCTGGATTTTACATAAGATAATAGGGGCAGTGGGTTGTTAGTTCACTGTGTCAAGGGCACGGTATTGGAAGGTGGGGCCCATCCCTGGATGGAGGAAGGGAAAGTCATGTATTGTGCCTTTCCCAAGGATACAGTGTCTTGCCAGGGATGCTAGGTGGCCTCTTGGTATCGTGTCTGCTAGCCTAACACTACTTGGCCATTCAATGCCACCAAAAGGCCAAATTAAGTAATGGCACGTATACAATACATGTGCAATAGACCATTTACCTTGCAGTCATAGTCTCATATACAAACCATAGAGAATGACAGCCTGGTCAAAAAAAAAAAGAACAGACAACCTGTTTCGTTTCTGAAACCTTTCCCATTGTATTACAGATTTGGCTGCCGTACCAGTAATAAATGTAAGATAATTAACCAACAATAGCAGGTAATTTATCATTGGATACAGAAGATTACTGCTGGGCAAGCCATAAGAGAACAAGCAAATGTTGATGAATTTGATTTAATGACACAATGGGCCTTACTAATTGTTTTTGTCTGTCTCCACAGTGCAAACGCAGCAGAAAGCAGGGACAACCTAGACAGAGACACAGAATCTGAATCAGTCCTCTCACATAGAAGAGGTACGTTGGGTTAGTATGTTTATGTTTATGATTATACTTATGTTTATTAGTAAACAAACAACAGTAGATATTCCTTTTGTTATTTTTACTATACAAGTACAGTATGTATTTTCCCTTTACAGTGGTCACTAGACCAAAAGGCAATTAGTGGTTGTTTAGTGGATAGCAACCACAAGGGGGCCTCGGTGCACTGCCAGCTGCTTTCCTGTGGTTGTGCAGTGAGGCCTCCTTGTGGTCGGTAGAAAAACTGCATGTAAGTGTCAGTATCCTCAGACTTTGTCAAACACGGCAGGGAGTTTATGCATGCGTGCACACGTAGAGCTTTAAAGCTGGTAGCATTTTGGAAAGGTTAGTTATATAGATGAGCTTTTTGATTGGGAAAGACATTTCAAATTGATGGGATAAGATCCAGAACGAGTACAGGGCACATTGCCAAGGTACAACAGTAAAAGGAGAAGAAGAATAAAGTGAATGAATACAAGATGTTCTCCACATTTTAGTATGGAGTCCATCATGATAACTTGTACTTAAACTGTCACTATCATGTTTCAGATCGTCACCGGAGAAGGGACAGACATCATGATGATGGTATGTGCCACAGATATATGATTTAGGCCACACCAATTTAATTTCTTGGTTAACGGATTCGCCCGCTTCATTTTTTTCTGATTTGCAAATAAAAATAAAAATTCAGAATCAACTGCAAAATTTTGCCCTGGACAGTTGAAAACAGTCCTTTTCATTCTAGTTGTTGCAGTTATTCCATCTTTTAATACAATGGTATCATTAAAAGTTCAAAATTCATTGTTAAAATTTTGAACCAGCCTGGCGTGTTGACTTCATGGCTCCTATTGTACAATTTTGGGCCATAATAGGATGCCTAGGCCTGTTATTTTTGTAGAAAAATCCGTTAACCAAGAAATTAAATTGGTGTGGCCTAACCTGTATATAATATTACCTATATGCATACACCCAGTGTTCTAGCCAGTATTTTTATGCTCATAACGGACAAAAATTTTGGCCAATCTGTCATCTTTGACATATAAAAATCCATGTGTAAAGATATGGAAGGAGTTCTCATTTAACTAAACTTAGTCTACCAGCAAAAATTTCCCCTGAATACAGCATTTTTCAAGATGGACCCCTTTTGCCGCTTGACATCATGTTACATCAAACAAAATTGACATGACTGGAAAAAAAAATTCAGGCTGGTTAGTACACTGCATACACTGCATACGTTGATGAAGGTTAGACATCCAGGTAATATGATACGCCAAAAAGCAGTTACTCAAGCAACTGGATATGATTTTGGAACATCACTGATTTTGGAAATGACATTTCCAAAATCATATCCCGTTGCTTGAGTAACTGCTTTTTGGCATACAGTATACACTACTCATTACACACTTGGAAGCAGCACAGTAACTCGTGCTGAACATTTGCTGCTTCCAATTGGACTCCAGGTTTACAGTTAATTCAGGGTTCCATTTAAACTAATGCAAACCACACCCAAACACTGCTGAGACAATTAGAAGTTTCAGACATTGTCACGAAAGAGGTAACCCTTGTAGGCGTACCTCTACCAGAGTAGCCGACAACAACCTCTGGTATCAGAGTGTTTTTCGCTCCGCTAGTGTGGGATAACCAGGAACCTTCCCTGTATTACTCTTTCGTTTCGCGGTCTCGTGCATGTTATGTAATTGAGCGCCAAGCTATGGGAGCTGACATTTGAATGGTGAACACCCTACATGAAGGCTATTGAGAAATTTGATACTTAATCTGAAACTTCTTCATCTGTGATGGCTTCCAAACTTGAAGGTAAGTCTTACTATATCAACCTGTTGACATCACGCTGCAATTCTACACAGCAGTATTTTCCTAAAGTATGCAGAATCTCTTTCCCTTATCTTCAAAGATAACTAAGCCCAGTCCCGTAGGTCCATATTGAAATGTTAGGCGTCACCACAGATGGTTTTTGTCCTGTCTCTTTTTGATTATTTTGGCTGTGAGTCAGGGAGGTAAGAATGTGAGAAGTTGGTGTTCAGCCTGTCTCGAGTAGCTAATGTCTTCCAGAGCCTGGTCGGGAGGGAGGATTGAGATAATAAATTATGCGGGTCTCCAGAGGTGTTAGAGTTACAGGTTCTTACCTTTATGAGGAACACATGAAGATAACAACCTTTGTGTGTGTCTGTGGCGGAAAATTGGGGGAGGGGGGCGCGCGGTGCCAGGTCTTCCATGCCACTGGCAGTATTGTATGCAGCATTTATTTCGTGGTTTGGCTGTATTCCATGCTTGCACGCACCTGTGTAATTTCCGGGGACTCTGAGACAGCTCATAATTTGGCTACCTGGAGTGTCTTGTCAGTGTGTGAGGTCTGAGGTCTGGCCTGCATTTAGGGGAGGGGATTTTCTGTTCTGTCAGAGTCAATTCCTTTTAGCCTTTCAATCATCTACACAAGTCATTTCCGCCTTTTATTCATGTTTTTTGTCCAAGTTGTTAGGTAGCTGGATGGGTTTCTGCTGGAATACTTAATATGAGAAGGGCTCAAAATATCACCTGCATATGCAGGTTTATGCAGGCAAAATTGGAGCTGTGCAGGTCGTTCTGATGTCTACCTGTACCTTACATGCACCAGTCCATGTTCTGGGTTTATATATACATAGGTGTAACACCTATGTGCATGGATTTTCATATGCTGCATTGACTGTTACTACCCATGAAGTATGAATGATAATACTAGCAATGGTTTCTGAACAGTTTTTGATGTGATCCATACTTCTCAAAGTCTGAGTGGTGCAGGTAAAACTTGTCTGCAGGTAATTTTCAATGTTACCTGCACCGGTGCAGGTATGCAAAAAAAATAGCATTTTGAGGCCTGTATGAGGCAACTTGTTATTGGTGTTTTCCTCAGTCACCTGTGACAAAGTCAGCCAGTACAGAGGACTTGATGTGTGTAATTAGCTCCAGTGTAAACAAATCTACTTAAACAAACAGACTACCTCTATTCTGTTTTGCACAAGGAAGCATGTATGAAAGTTTAATTTTTAAAATCTTCCAGCTTTAAATATATCTGCATCAAGAAATGTTTTCTATAACAAAATATCAATTTAGTAAAACATCAGTGTGAATTTTCTCTCCAATCTTCCTCTTTTCCATGAACTCATGTAACCCAATACATCCCGCAACACTGAAAGTTTGGGTCCTTTGTTGACCAAAAAGATTCATGCAAAGACATGGAAGGACTTCAAAGAGTCTGAACCTTGTTGTTGACAGACGTGGTCTACCAGGCTACCCTGGGAAGGAGAGTGTACTGAATGAGGGATGGGGGTGGTGAAAGGTGGCTGTTTACTATCAGCTGAAATGGTGTAAACTGTCACTGAGGAAGCACAGGCTATTGTCTATTCAGAACTGTGTCTTCTTCCTCAGAAATGGACATGTTTGGACCATTGTTGTACCACAGTCTTTCGGTCACAGGTTTTCGGCCCTTAAAAAAGTGCAGTGGATTGCTAGAAATTTCTCAAGAGTCAAGGGGAAGTCAGTTGAGGGAAACTCCTTGACACAAACTTTTATTTAAAAAAAATGTTTATAACCCTTTCTCTTTGCAGCTTGGTAAAAATTCCCATCCCTCCCCTTAAAAATCAAGAATTAAAAGTCCCTCTGTGTAATTTCCATAGTTTTTACGTTATGTCTTGTATTGGAAACAGTCTTTGTTTTCGTGAAGTAAAGGTTCAATGATTTTATTAGCATTGCCATAGAATTCAGTCTTGCAGGTGGTCAAGTGAGTTGTTGGCGTCTTTCCAAAACAGAGAAGTCAGAATCCCCTTGTCAACACCACTAAATGACATGATAAATATATTAGAGACCATTCCCAAAATGAATGTAAAATTTGGCCCATACTGTAATTCCCCCAAAAATGAGCACGTCGGCAGAACGTACTGCACCTGCGCGAAACCCGTAATGTAAATTGTCCATAGCATTTCGGCAGAATGTCTCATATAAGTTTGTATTCGCTCATATAAGGTTAGCATTTCGACAGTAGTTTCCAGATGTTGTGTCGGAAAGAATATCCTCTGCAACAGGCAAAATTCTGATGCAACGTTGACCAAAAACCCAACGAAAAACGCGAGAATACGGGGTTCTGCGCAGGGGCAGTAAGTTCTGCCGACGTGCTCCCAAAATGTAATGTCAGTTATTGCTGATTTTCCAGTATAGTCATGTGATCAGTCAAACACCTGATTGGTCATCACAATGGAAGAAAAGTGACAGGAAGTAACAGATATTTTCCCTCTAACCTGTTGTGACCAGCTAATATCTTATTTCTACCAGACATGACTATTTTTAGACAGTCTTTCCTGTGTTGGTATCAATGCACTGGGTCAGTTTACCCTAAGTGTGGGTTTTAATCCAACTCAAACAATTAAAACATTTGGATCTACTCAATTTTTGACCTTTTTGGTAATGAAAAATCTGTTCCTTCAATGTCTCGGCTAAATATGTCTCAGCTGACATAGCTCAAATGCTGACATGTGAAAATTGGTTCATTAAATTGCCTTTTGACAAAGTTTGCTTGTATATTTTTATTGCACTAATATAATTCTACACTGTATTTATTTAATTTTTTAAACATGCATATCTACACAGGTTATGAATGTATGTACATGGTACCATATTCCTACTACTCAAAAATTTCCACCCTTTGAATTTAGGTATGTTTTGTCTACAATAAAATATCATAAAATTTAAGTGAAGGAAGTAAATTTGAAAGAAATGGTACAAAGTCATGTACAATGTAAGCAAAATGCCCCCCCTCCAACCATGCCTTCACTCAACAGTCCAACGTCTTTTAAACTTCAAGTTCAAGTCTTACTATAAGGCGATCCTGTTCCAAATGGCCATGTTATCTTTGGTAAGACATACCAAGCACTGGCACATCAGAAGGCTTGTTTATTGTTCCAAGTTCAGTTGGTGATTTTTCCCCCTCCCACAACCCATAAGTACAACAGGTTAGGCCATAGCAAGTAATTTTTATGGATGACATCAGCGCGCATATTAATTTTCGCCTGATTTTGGAAAAAAAAAAAAGAAATTTTGTTGCCTTCTGACAGTGGTCAACATGCCGAAGATGTCTGTTGCCATGTCGGAAGGTGGATGGCAGATAACTATGAAGAGAGTGACAAGACAAGGCTCTGATTAAATGTTTTGTCTCTTACTTTGATGCAGTGATATGTGATGCTGGCTGTGTATATGTAATGTTCCCACAGAATCAAAACCATTTGTACAATGATTGAGTAAAAATTTTAAAATGTAGGAACCTTGTTTTTTTCGGCCCGCCTTGTTTTTTTTTCCGCCCGCTCGCATTAGATTTGGAGTCTGCAGAGGATGTCATCCATAAAATTCACCTGTTGTGGCCTAACGTGATATCAGGAGCCAGTGTGTTGCCGGTGCAGTGTTGGTGGTGAAAACCAGCTGTGAAGTCTCATGGCAATGGGATAAACTGTGAGGGACAAAAACCAAACTCTGTTATGAGAAAGCTGAAAATAGGAAGGCGACCTCCAACAAGTAGCAGACAAGACTAAAAAGGCTTGGGAAAATTTTCCCACCCTCTTTGTGCTCCCTTCTTGTTTGCTTACTGGATGCACAGTGCACTTAACGTCAAGAGAAAGGTGCAGACTTTTGTATAACAGTTAGATTTCTGCACCCTATAGGTGTAGGTAATGTTCTGTATGGAAGGACCACTTAGTCGAACCATTTACCGTGATAGTGTCAGAGAGGCCGACTGTCAAAACTTTGTGCGCTGACAGTGTTCGCGGTGGCATACCGTGGGAGACCGCACATATCCCTGTTTCTCCTACCGCTATACTTACATAACCATGGAAGGACCACCATGCTAAAAGAGTGTACCACCTTGCCTACAAAGTCACATACATGTACTTAGGATGTTGACAAAAAGAAAGTTACAGTCTGTTCTAAGGTGCAGTTTCAAGTATTTTTTTTTCAAAAAAGACCAGGTCCTATCTCCTATAATATCACAATGATAAACTGGACAATGCCTAAACTACAATCATGTTATAATTTTTTCCTTGTAATATTTCCCCCTGTTTATGTTTTGGTTAGTGTCAGTAGTCACTTCACTCCCACGAGACATTGCTTCCTAATTGTAATCTGTATTGTTTGAAGATCCCTGCATTTGATCTCTCATCAGATCAGGCCAAGTGGAAATCTATGGGGACACCTCAGAAACCCCTCCCAGGAAAAAAAAAACTTTTGACCTTGTTCTGACCCGTCTGGACCATCAAAAGGACACTGCACAAATATTGGCATTGCCAAGACCATAACGTATTCTTTGCTACATGCTAGTAACTACATTAACAAATAAGTTAGTCAAACACACGCATGCCTTTTGGTGACTTATGGTCCCAAAATTATCCTTGAAAAGAACACTAGACATAAGATTTTGAAAAAGATAACTACTGAGCACATGATAACAATTTATTCAGGAACAAAACGTTTCATTGGGTGATCAGCATTATGTGAAGTACCGGATAAAGTGGATTCCAAATTTGCAAATGCAGCACCCTGTGACAATACACACAGGATTCTTCATGGGAGAGGTAGGGCTAGACCTGTCTCCCTCCTCGAAATTATATCTCCTCTTTTGTTCTTAAAGATGAAATCCTACCCTCTGATTGAGCTGGCTTGTAGGTGTAGGAGAATTCCTTCAGTGCAGG
Organism: Branchiostoma belcheri; assembly: GCF_001625305.1. NCBI lineage: Eukaryota > Metazoa > Chordata > Leptocardii > Amphioxiformes > Branchiostomatidae > Branchiostoma > Branchiostoma belcheri. The sequence continues at coordinate 5,780,722 of NW_017804131.1, forward strand.
GTGTGGAAGGGTAGTTTCAGTTGCTGCAGTTGTGTGGAACGTTTTCCTTCCTTTGCAAACTGGATTGGCAACGTGGCCATGCACTATTTCAGTTGTCGTGTCAGCTCCAGTTTAATATGTCACAATCTCATCAATAGGGGGGGGGCTGCAAGGGGGGTCCCGACAACGCTCTACGCTGAATTCGGAAACCTCTCGATTACGCTTTACGATAAATTCCAAGTGGCTACAACGCAGTACGTAGAATTAAAACGGCGAATACGCTCTATGCGAAATAATTAGAGCGGTCCGTCTACGCTCTACGTAGAATTAAAACGGCCGATTACGCTCTACGGAAAAGGGCTTGCGGGCCCCCTTTCAGTTGTCGTGTCAGCTCCAGTTTAATATGTCACAATCTCATCAATAGGGTTACACCTTGTATTGACTGCTGCTTTGAAGCTTTGATGGTGTAAACATTATTAGTATAGCCTCTAAGTGTATTCTGTGATATTGAGGCGGACATGTTTTGAACCCCATTGTATACACCTGCATAGAAAGTTTGCAGTTGTTAGCACTGATCCCTAAATTGTATCCCATTCAAGAGAAGATTTCAGAATTGAAAGTCATTGACTTAAGATTGCACCATTATACAGTTCAAAGTGAAGAAGTGTGGTTTTTGTTGTGTCACGAAATAGGTTTGAGGGGACAATGAGATAAATTTGTATCTGTAAGTACAAAATTAGTGAACAAAATGAGCTACAGTACTTCGGTAGAACCAAGTGTCATCTACACGTAGCGTATATGCAAGCTGGAAAATGGGGAAAAGGGCTTCCAAATCAAGGGAACATAAGGAAGACTCAATCTGTAAGGTTTCGTTTTTTTGTCTATCTAGCAAGAACAAGTTGCTGAGAACATATTGACATATGATTCACCTATAGTTGAGTGCAACCAGGCTTTGCTATCCCTTGCGGAGCTCAGAGCATTTTAGAGCAAGGAGGTTGTTTAGACAGAACAGACTCCATTATGCCAATTCTCTCCAAGAATCATTCAGCAAATGTTGCATGGTAAGGATTACATGTGACACTTTTGCTCCAAGCAAGCAGAAATTCTAGCCGGGGTAAGTTATTCGAAAGTGGCCTGCAAATCCTGTAAATAAACAGGGGTAGTTCAGGTTGGTCAGTACCGTACCCAGGAAGTGATCACTTTGTGTTTGTTGTTGTACACAAGGTGATTTGTTGGTTAGTTTTGAAGTGACTACTGTTGGTGTGTTTACATACCTTGTACATACACACAAGAAGAAAGGTGGGAGGGGTTTCTCTCTTTTTTCAGGTAGCAGGTTTTGTTTATTTGTTCCTAGTAATGATTATTTGTGTAAACTTGTTCCAGTGGTCAGAAAAGGTGGTGATATACCGTACTATGGTTTGGTAGAGTTGTTCAGACCAGTTTGGCCCCTTGCTGACCATGCAGTGCCCATATGTTGGCCCACTGGTCTAGCAACAAGTTATCCCATGGGAAACACTGGCATCTCCCAAAACTAGAAACTGTGTCAAGCTTTCTGCACCCAAAAGATGTTTTATATCTTCTAAAAAGGCCTTGGCCGCCTTTTTCTTGAGAGAGTTAAATGGTTTCTTGCTTACTGTAAACTTCAGACAGAAACTTTGGCATGCGGTGATGCTTGACACCCCTCCTGCAGAAGTGGTTCAGCCCAAGAGAGTTCTTTCACACTGACTAGAGGATTTGTTGGCTGCCTGAAGAAAAGGGAAACAGTACTGACAATAGCCCGGGAGTTCTACACAGGGACGCAGTGTTCGGGGAGGGAAGACTTGAAACTTGCCAGACGTCTGTACTGTTGGAAGGCGGTGTAGGGAATATAAGAGGTGGTAGCAGTCCTTGGGTTGTATTTGTGCCACAGAGAGGAGCAGAGGGTTTGAGAGCAGAGGAGGTCATGCGTGTCGCCAAGGTTGCAGCCCACATGTGCGCGAGGCAGGCAGATTACCTCCCGTTTTCTTGAGATCTTGCGAGGAGGATTTGAGGAGAGTGGGGTCTGAAGTGGACACGATGTGGTGTTGGAAGGAGCAGGGGGGCTCCCAGATGTGCCTGTACTTTCCCACACCGTGTGCAGCCTGTCACATGCAGCAGAAAAAGACGTTCAAGTGTCACCCTGCGAAACAGGGACCCCGGATTCTCGTAGGTTACTCCCAGGGACCCCAAACACGTAGAAGTAAGCAACTCCATTTTGTGTGTACCTGTTTTGCACAAGGCTATAACTTACTGACACTGCTACAATTTTGCACAGATAAGTTGCAGTTTATTTGTTCAGAGCATATGGTCTGTGTACAATCCAGCTAAACATATATTTTCCTTTGCAGCAGCTAGCATATAATCTAACTTTTTATCTCCTTGTGTTTTCTCACTGTGGTGATTGGTGGGTGGGTTGGACCTAGGGTCACAGACCACTGAAGCTATGACAAGGTGTTAAATGTTTTCTTTGAAGAAAACCAACAGTGTCTTGGTGCCAGGTATTTATTTTGATCTCACAAGTGTGTGGGGATTATATATCCGGGCCAAAGGAAAACACCCAGGGCAAGGAGAGTCAAGCTAGTATTTAGCTGTGATCGCTCGCGAGATTTCTCCCGTTTTTCCTGCCCATATTTCAAATAGTGTCTGCTTGTTTGGCGGGTCCCCAAAATAGGGGCTGTATGCAGTTATGGATGAGAAAGTATTTCAGGTACTCGTGTCATCTTTTTTATCTTGTCATTCTTTTCTCCAGCACTGTGGATTTTCCCATATGCTGGGGTTAAAATTAGGTGGCTGAGCAGCCTTTTAGAGCCATTAAGATAACAGTTTGGGATGCTTGAATACCACATAAATGCCTTTCTAAATTATTATCCTTCTTTAAAGCATTTTTTCTCTACCCAAAATTTTTTCCGCACAGTATTATTGGAATTTTTGTATCTCTCACTGCTGAAAAATCAGTCCTGTAAAAGTGTAAACATTAGTGAAAAGGAAATAGAGGTTAAAAGGTTAGATTTGAATAATTTTAGTTGCTATCCCCCTCCCTCCATTGTAAACTAGATATTACCTAAACCATATAGTGACCACAGTGGTTTTTGTGGTACTGAAGTAAGGCCTTAGCCACAGTTTTATAATTTTTTATGGTACTTAAGTGCATCAATTGTGGTCATTTTGGTTTGGTCTTGTTTTCACTGCTGTACCTAATACCTTCCTGAACTTTTCGATTGTCATGCCTCCTACCCCAATTTCCTATCTGCACTTATCTCTTCTACTCATCTTTTCCCATCTTTCACCAACCAATGAGACACTGTTTTGCAACAGATTTTTCTGTTACAACCTTCTGGCTTCAATTTGTTCTGTATCCTGTTCCGGTGGTGAAAAAATTGCCATGACCGATCAATTCTGGGAGGGCAGGAAAAAAAATTTAGGAATTCATCCATTTATTTTGTGGTTTCTGGCTGGTATAGGGGTGTAATTTGAGGGAACTGAAATTCTTCTAAATTCTTGTATTTGATGACTGTTGTAAGAAAAACAAAATGGGGGCAAGAGGGCAAGCAAAAATAAACATTGGGGTGGGGGGGAGGATTGACCATTTCCACCCATGCAGATAATATTACATGCATATGAAATGAGAGTATGATAAGAAAAGGTATCATTTTCATATATCCCTGCATGATGATTTTTAAATTTAGAATAATTTTTGGTATTGTAAGTTCGAAGTTGTGAAGAAATTAGAAATTTATAAAGCAGATACGTATACCGTCATTGTACAAATTTGAATACAATAAAATGGTTCAAAAGCTACCATATGAAATTGAGAAGCAAATTATTAAGCCAAGGGCCATTCTTTTCATTTTTCCACCTGATAATATAATTGTAACTAAACTACTGTATGAATGTTTTATTAATGTTTTCCATCAATGTTAGATTGTTGTTTGATACCTCCAGTTTCCCATGTTAGGGAATGTGGAAGTAGTAATGTGGAAGAAGATACAGGCCAGACAAGGCTGTCTTTGGGGGACTCAGCTGTTTCATGGTATTTAACATCTCAAGTATGAAATGCAATGAGACATAACATGCAGGCTACAGCATAGAGAAGGCACCACGTATGTGCCTTTGGAATTTGAACACCGTCAGGTCTGGTAACATTTTCCCACACTTGGGAGAAGTATCACTGAAAACTAGTACAGACGGCCACACAATATCGTGCATACTGCCAATAGTGTACCAATACTGGATTGTATATGCACCTGTAATTCTAAAGCAAGTCAGACAGGTATGTAAGAGTTCTGATATAGAAGGAAATACCACAGCTTCTTATTCCTTAAAGTTTCTTTTAAAAGCTGCTACTACTATATCTATAGTATATACCTGGCTAGCTTTTGTAATGGTTTGTATTTTTGCAGTGAATTGTGTGGTACAGTATCTGAGCTACCTGTTGTTGAAAACTGTCTTTCTGATTTTGTTTTATAGCTGATTGTTCCTCCCCCTGAAAATGTAGCAAAGGTGCCCCATGCTTGGTCCTCCCCAGAGGCCCATCGCTATGAATCACACACATGGCGGAAACATTACCCTAGATAGGGTGAGATAGGGTGAAGAATTCCATCATCATGATTCTCGCCACAGATATTTTGGGGTTTAGAATTTACCAAGCTAACATAGTCCAGTACTGGTAGAGGCATCTGAAAACAACCTAAATCTAGGTTAGATTGCAACTCTTACCAAATGGAGTCTACGCCTTTCTGATTGAGTCCTGGTGCAAAGAGTGGTTTGGAAAAACTAGAGCTAGAAATATCTTTTCTTGTCAGGAGGGGTAACAAGGTCCATATGGGGAGGGGACAGATAGTGTGTCCTGATTGTCATGTTTATCAGGCGCCCAGGTGTGCAGATGACATATCTTGGGTCAGTTACAGTCATGGATAGCCTGGGTACCAGCCTGGTTAGGGGAGAGGGATTTGAGAAACTGGGGGAGGGTCAATCTGTTTCAGATGGTTTCCAGGCTAAGTGGCTTATGGTTCACAGAAAATATATTTTTACCTGCCTTTTTGAGCATGAGCATTTATTTACCAAACAAAATAGTTTCTGGTGGAAGACAGTAATACATTTTAAGATTGATGAACACAACTAAAATTGTGTTCAACAATCTTGAAGTTGAACAGCGTTTTGGCATACATCAAGATAGATAAAAGTTATCTTTTACAAGGAAGCAGACCCCATGAGGTAATTATTACCCATTAGACTGTTTGGATTTCCAAGGTCTGGAGTAATTATGTTGGAATTATTGTCCAGATCAACCAAAGTAATGGGAAGGACCTCTTCACTTGGGGATGCAGTAGTGTATTCCTAACGTTTAAAAACTGCATAGTAAATTTATCAGCCTTTTCGTTCAAGATAGATGGGGGCCCGCAAGCCCTTTTCCGTAGAGCGTAATGGGACGTTTTAATTCTACGTAGAGCGTAGACGGACCGCTCTAATATTTTTGCTTAGAGGGTATTCAGCGTTTTAATTCTACGTAATATGTTGTAGCCTCTTGGAATTTATCGTAAGGCGTAATCGAGAGGTTTTCGAATTCAGCGTAGAGCGTTGTCGGGACCCCCCCTTGCAGGCCCTCAGAGATATTTTTTACACGTGCTTTGATCTTCACATCAAAGAAGTACAGTGTGGTCAAATGCGGTCTACCAGTAAATGAATGATTGACATGCTTTGACTAAAACTTCAGTAATCTTTTCTTTTTTGTAACGTCCTTTCCAAATAGTGATGGTCTCATAAACAACTTGATTGTCCTTGTAACTGATGACAGGTTAACTTTGTAGTTTGACCCCCAGGTCATATGGATTACCTTTCCCATCATACTAAACCAAAGAATGTCCTTTCCTTCACTATCCCTGCTTTACAACAAGGTTACCTTTTCATGTGTGTATTATGAGAGCAGTCCACGTGTCTATGAACAGGATAACTCACGAAGCTATGAATAGAGTAAAGGCCTTGGCTAAAGTGATTAGATTATCAATTTTTGTAAGACCTTGATACGAGTCCAGGAATTTTTAGAATGAGTTCCAAGCAGATAAGTTTGAACGGTGTTCTTTCCTGGGAATGCCTGTCATGGTGCAAAATGTAGGTTACTTGTGGCGTGGCCTTGGTCAAAGGAAAAAGTAATTAAGATTACAGATTACAAGCATTTAAATCCTATAAGAGAAACTATTTAGCCTTGGGGGAAATGTGTTTTTTTTCTAGCTGACCTGGTTTTGGTTCTTTTGCTTGTTTTGATCACCATATCAAATCTATACCAGCTTCCTGACCAAATCCCCTGTGCAGAAAATCTAAAGTTCAGAGTCAGCAGCTTATTTCCTGTTTACCTGGTGCAATGCCAAACACTGCTAATGGAGGAAACCCAGTCGACTGTACAGGGGCGTAACGTCAGAAAGTGTGAACGCACTTGATCTTAAAATGTCGTTGAGCAAAAACAGTATAGCAAGTACATGTAGCAGTTATTTACCTATCTTTAACCATAGAAATAATGCTGAGGTAAGTATGATATAAAAGACAATGAAGCACAAAAAAAATTTTTTTAAATTAAATAACGGTAACTTTTTGCGTATATTATTGATATTATGTTGTTGATTTTCCGGCCGTGACATTAGCATTAGGGTCACAAAATAATGAAATCTTTGATTCTATGCTCAAACAGCTATGAAGCAAAATCATGAAACATTTTCAGGAAACACAGTGTAATCTCCAAGCAGATCATACAGTGACAAGGCAGTATCCATTGGCCAGAGGAGTGTCCATTAGCCACTTGGTTGGTGGATGTATTCCTCTCACTAATGCCTTGCCACCGTATGATCTGCTTGGAGATTAACACAGTAGTGGTTAGAACATAAACGTTGTTTATGTGTCTGTTAAGTCTTGACCTGTACCTAGCCCGTCGTGGCATGAATGTACAATAAAGGTATTTCATTTTCATTTCATAAAAGGGGGAGGGGGGTTTACACACAAAGAACACTGTACTGAGCTATGTAATCGGAGTTGCAAAAAGAAAGGTGCCTTCTGGTCAAAAGGAATTTTTCTTTTAAAAAATTACGGAAGTGTGGTAGGAAGTTGTGCGTACAGATTCTTGTTACACTGGTACTTGGACATGTCATATTATTAGTTGATGTGAAACAGGACATACACACTGCAGCCTTTTAGAATGTTGTGGTTTCTCCGTACAGTTTCCAGTTCCAGTCTAATAGCTAGGGGTCGTCCTGGAAGGAAAAGTCCACTTCCGTTCAAATCCCAATACTTCTGAGCAAAAAGGTTAACTGAAGGACTGGCTAATATTTTCACCAGCTTGAAATTTTTTCCTGTATTGTGAAAAGGCCAAGTCTACATTTCAGTATAACCGTGAATTACAGTGAGTAAGCTGTGTAGGTGTGCAATGCTAAAGAAATTTACAGAGCTACAAAGTTTTTTTCTTTATTGTGTGTCAGCAGTGTATTAACTTTCTTTTGAGAATAGTTAGCCATTGGTTCAGGTCAGTTTTAAATTGATTACCACTTCTTGTCTCAGCATTTACAGACGCGTACACACACACGCGTACACACACACACACACACACACACACACACAAAGACACACATGCGCACACACATACACCTTTTTTGTCACACTGTGTATAACGAAAAACAAGTTACTTGAACCCCTTTAAGTGCAGGTGTATGCTATGACAGCTAACGTTGTTGCTTGTTTTTGTTGCTGCAGTAACAAGAATCAACGGTCACAGCAAGCACGACCGCCACCGCAGCGGCCATGGCTACGAGAGCTCGTCGACGTTGATGAGCAGCGACATCGATACGACCAGTTACTTCGATTCCACAGACGATGATAGCAGGTAAGAACTTTACTACTACACCTTTCTTTTTCTCATCATGCTTGCTGTCAAAGTGATCCACGGCAAGTTTGAAAGATTTAGTCACAAAGACACTTTTCTTTCATGGTTCCTTTCGACATAACATGAAACTCGATGGAACAGCTTTCAAGTACCAGCTCACCTTTCCCAAATTATGCAAAGCCATTCTTGGCAGGGACCGAACTGGCACCCACCAGTGTTATATACACTAGTTGTGGCATTAAAAACAACAATGGCTGTGGACAGCTTGACTTGTAGTTTCCGTCTCAACTTCTCCCCATCATGTAAGGAATGCTGTTTTGAAAACACTGGTAATGACGTGTCTCTCATCGTGACAAAGGAACCGCTTTTTTCCCTTTGTTCGACAATTCCGCCAAGAGGCGATCCTTGGTAACCCTCTATTTGAAGACAATTCGGTTGATGAGTGGTGATGCTTAGTGGTGGTATCTCCAAGCTGAGTGCCATAGCTATGGTCAATTTCCACCCTTACAGCTTGGCTGAACCTAAACATAGACTAAACAGTGACTCCTGACATAAACTCTGAGTCTAGCGAAATTGTAACAAGAAAACATCAACGAAATTCTATTGCTTGCTCATTTTTTCGGGACAAAAAGAAATGAACCATATTTTGTTATTTTTAACTGTAGTAACAAAACAGGATATCAAATGACAGCAGGAGGAAGAAAAGAGAAAAGTACAAACTAATTCTGTGGCACACGAACAAAAATATTTGTTGGAATTGAGTTATGTGTGTTGACATGTTGGTACAAGCCTTGTGCAGGTGACGAAGACATCCCTCCAGTATCAAACATACCAAACAATTGGGTGTTAACATGCCTGGGAAAGTTAGAATAGGTGCTCAGAACACTTCAACCATTGTGTGTAAAGCCTGTTATTACTATAGACATGTTTTGGTTAAACCTATGCTGTCTGAAAAAAATGAAAAAGCACTCACTAGGAAAGAGTGTTTTTGAAAACATGACAAAAGCATTGTACATTGTAATAAGACAAGTTCTAAAATTGATGGGGGGATTTTGTGAGGAAATTACCTTTGTTACAGGTAGGACTTGAGGAACAAATGAAACTAATAGCTATCAACGAAAACTTTTTTTTAAGCAGCTGTGGAAAAAAATTTTAAACAGGTTTTTGTTCTCCCCTTTAGAATTACAAAGATGGAATCATCCACATTTAGTTTACATTTCCAGTTCCCCAAAAAGTACCAGTTTGTACCAGTTTTCAAGGGTCTGTTCCTTGTGACCTTGTGGTTCCTCTTAGGTTTGCCCTTGGCAACTTGTCAGCAAGTCTACCCAGCAGTCCCAAACATGAAGGCTCACATGCAGGACAATGTTTAGCCAGATGGAATCAGTATCACCTCTGATGCCTGTATATTTGTCTTGAGAAAGTGGTCATGACTCTCGGCAGGGTAGCCGACAGGCAACCCAGTTTTTACAGCCTGGTTTTTTAAGACTCCCACTTCACCTTATACAAGCTTATCTAAATTCCTAGTTTTAGGGGCGAAATATTAGCTTACACTTTTTCAATCATTAAAGATCCTTACCAGTAGGATATCCTTGGGCAATGTCATTACCTTCGGTGGCAAAGATTACAAACAGGCCTGCGTTTTTCCCCGAAGAGCCAGTATAAACATAACATGGAGTGGAAACACAGAACACTTGGCGCCAGCATTGGCCTCGGGTTCTATTTAAATCCAAACTTGAACTTTTTACCATGAAGCGGTTTTTAGAGCGACAGTCGGAAATGGTTGTCAAGTCACGATTTAAGGCGCTGACTGGACTTGAACCTGATCACCATCAAGTAAGCGTGTTGTTTACGAGCCGTTGACCTACTGACGTGAAAGGAACTTGTCTCAGAACTAGTACTTTCTGTTGTTTCTCACATGGTAAAGAACTATCCTCTGGCCTCCAAGCTAGACCCCCTTTCCCATAGACGAAATGTTGCCTCTCTATTGCTCTTTTACAGATATTGTCATGGTCATTGCTCTGCAGAACTCACCCAACTAGTTCCACCACTCAGAACTTTTAAGCATTCCACTAGGTTCTCCACTAGCTCCCACAACTTCACCGTCCGAATTCCTTGTTCAAAATCTTTTTACAGTGACAGTTTCTTTCTCTGTACGGCCAAGCTTTGGAATTCCCTCCCTGACAAGTGTTTCTCACCAACCTACAATCTACAGGCTTTCAAATCAAACGTTCACTGCCATTTCTTGACATAGCCATGTTTCTCTTATCTTTCTAGTTCACTGCGGTCGTATAGGCCTTGCATTGAACCACTCTGTTAAAAAAAATGCCCCCCTCCCACCCTCACCTTAGTATCCCATAGTAGATAAGAATCTGCTTATTCAGAAGGCTCAGAAGAAGATAATGGTCCCAAATTCTCCAGGTGCGGATGATTACGGAGGATACAATGCTGTCGCCAGTGCAGGAAAAGGAAACGATTTCAGCAAATTACCACCGAAACTGGTTTTCAGCGACCGCATTTTTCCCATTCATCTGACATATTACATTACACTAATAGGGCCCCCCAACGTGGTTCACCAGGTGTTAAAGATTCAATCTTCCATCACAACACTGAATATACATGTCAAAAGGAATGAACGAAAGCCGACAGATTATTAGAGATTTAGTTCATTAATTTCTATGTCATACAAAAGGAGTAAAAGTTAACAATATTTGCCTAGTTTAAGAAAATTTCTTAGGATAAGATTTCTTTTCACTGCAAGAAAGGCCCCACATGTGAGCTTTGGTAACATCTATAATTAGTGGTAGGCTAATCTACCTGAAGTGATGATGCAAGAAACACAAAAAGATGCCACAAACAGCATTCTGTACTCAAGACATTCTTTGGAAAACTCAGCGGTTTGCACAAAAGTCTTGCTACACCCAGTTCTACTTTAGCCTAACTAGTGTCATGACTAAATTATGATAATTACAGAAATTACGCAATTGTACAAAATGCCTCTTTGAACAATGATATGAAAGCCTGATATGTTGTTGGCCACCCATGGACAATCTAAAATTGTTATTTATTCTACCCATGCTTTATTTTTCCACTGTTCAAGAAAAGGGCTAGATGTTGTTTTAGTTTGGACATGAATCATCTGGACAGGGTCCCAGTTTCTAGGATCGTGTACTCACTTAAAAGAGTAGGAAGAATTTCCCAGGTACAGCGAACATGTACAGACTGTATATAGCATTTATCCTTGCCGTGACCAAAGGGAGGATAGTTTTTCAGTAAGGTAAAACTTGACTGTAGATAGGTATCTGTTTTTTTTAATGTAAAACCTTGGCCGTGTTTTCAGATTTAGCAGCACGACAGAGTGTACCACGTCATCGAGATTGATGCGAGGCACCAAGCATAGACGGAGGAGAAGGCGACCGCGTATGCCACGAGTTGCACGGGTACGTACGCTGGACAGCAGTCTTTTATTATAATATATACATTGCAACATGTTTTTTACATGCAGCCATTCTGGTTTGATTTGACAATTTAGTACCTGTTGTTGCAAGCATGTCTAACCCCCAGTTTTGGGGAAAAAAGATGTTTAACTGGATAGAGAGAGAGAGGAGGGGGGGAGAGAGAGTGTTTCACATATACAGTAACTGGGCAACCTTGGCTCAAGAATTAGGTTGTCCAGTGAACTTATCCAATGAGGCTTTGGAACCTGTATTTTCAAATACCAATCACTGCTAATCTTTTTATGTGGCTTTTGTTATCTGGATTCTGATTGGCTGAGGGCCAAAGCCATCTAAACCAATCAAACCTGAATGGCTGTACCGAGAACTGAATGGTGGTTTCTGGCTATCTATTGCATTTCTGCCAAGCTTGATAATTTTTATACATTCAATTGTGGTTTGTATCAGTAAACTCTCATTGTATGAAAACATATCATATCAACCCCCTATTAACGGACTGATTTAGATAAAATAGTTACAGGTTTTGTTACTTTTTATTCAAATTATGTTATATGTGTAGGTCGACAAATGATGGAAAATCTTTACTTTTGCCTCAACCCCCTAATCTATTCAATTCACCATGTTGGTACCAGTTCAAATCCATCCCGCATGTTTTTGTTAGAAGCCTTAGAGACCAAAATCAAGGACGCCTTGCATGGACAGGTTTAGTCCAGGATTTAAGCCTACCTTCTAGGATAACTAAGGTCATGTGGACTGAGGTAAACCAACCTGGCACATCAGACATTTCCATTCATAACATTAATACAAATTTCATGTTTCAATTGTACAGAAAAACCCAAGAAGGAATTTATTGATATTCAGGGCTCGAAATACTGGGTGCATCCTTAGTGCACCAAAAATTGGAGCTGTGCACCCAATTTTTTTATGTGGGTGCACCAGTGCACCCAAATTTTTTTGTAGGTAGTTTTGTTCATATAAAATGTATAATAGTATGCAGGATATTCTTGGCATACAAGTGTAAAGAAAATAATAAAATCTTTGTTGTAAGTTTGCCCCCATTTCAAATTTAAGCTCAGAAGAGGAGCAGTAAGATTTGAAATTAGTTTTTGTTTTTGATGGTGCACCAAAAAATGTTTTGTGCACCTAATATTTTAGGTTGGTTGCACCAGTGCACCTATTCCCAAAGATAAATTTTGAGCCATGATATTAAAAAAATTAGACCTGTAGAATACACCAACCAGTCATATGATACAGGACAGGTGGTTCAAAGGTCATGGTAAAAGGATATCCCCCAGATCGGATGTGTCAGACTCCATTTTTGCAAATCCTGTGTATATTTACCTACAGATGAAGTGTCTGACACATGTGGCACCTGCATGCTTACAGGAGATAAATTTTAAGGTTTTGAAAAAAAAAACTAAGCTCAATCTGACATTATGTCATGTCCATCTGATCTCTGAAAAGGAAGAATGTGGGAGACAATTGTTAAAAAGATCTTGTATTTTTATGGATTCTTAGGCCACACCAATTTAATTTCTTGGTTAACGGATTTTTCTAGATAAATAATGGAGCGGGCGGGCGAAAAAATAAAAACAGGCCTAGGCATCCTATTATGGCCCAAAATGGTACCATAGGAGCCATGAAGTCAACACACCAGGCTGGTTCAAAATTTAAACAATGAATTTTGAAGTTTTAATGATACCATTGCATTGAAAGATGGAATAACTGCAACAACTAGGATGAAAAGGACTGTTTTCAACTGTTCAGGGCAAAATATGAGCATTTTGCAGTTGATTCTGAATTTTTACTCCATGAAGGAGGTCAGGACCTCCGGACGGAGTGTTGTAATCGGCTGATTTTTCATGTTCGCAGTCAAAACACTGGGTTCTCTTTGTGTAATCGGCACGCAATTTTATACGCCGTCTGCGGGCATGCCCGTGTTGATGCACGAATGTGTATTTTTGCCGTTGCTGCTTTCGCGGTCAATGTAATATCGCAGACGCACCCCCTACAATTACGAGGCGAATTGGAATGGTCCAGAAAAACGCGTTGTTTGGAATAGCAGTGGGGGGGGGTAAAAGGTTCATGCAGATACGGGGTGGTTTTTATAAGTGGTTCCAGATGTTTTTGCCCATGGTTAAGAGATGCCAAGTTTTTTGGAAGATGTTCGCAGCCAAAACGCATTCTTCCGTACGTCGCATTTTTGTGTAATTTCGCATGTGGTGTTGCATTATGTCCGGGATGATGCACATCTTTTTATTTTTACCGTAGCTGTTTTGATATTGGAGTAAATGGTTATTTTCGAAACATCCCCATGTCGTTGAAATGTTGTCGTCCGTTTATGTCACCGGTAGTAAGTCGCGGCGGGGCTGATGGGGCGGAAATGTGGGGTGGTCAGAGGTCAACATTAGGAAATGTTAATACCGATGACGTAATCCTATCGATTTCAAACTGGTCGGGTGTGGCGACCTAGTGGCGGCGTGTATTTAGTCACGTAGCAACTGGCAGGTCGTCCTAGCAACGACACATGGCCAATATTTTTGGGTTGGGCCGCTCCATAGTGTTAGTGGAGCAGCTCTTTGTAAACATGGACAATATTTTTGAGCAACCCATCAATGTGTTCTACCTCGTGGTCGGATGTGGTCTGGGGCTGGTAAACCGCACATACAGTACTAGTAGATCGGGTAATTTTATGATTTCCTAGTTGTAAAGGCGTTCTGTAGTATGAGCCGGTATATGAAGAAGTAGCCTGTGTTACACAATCATGCTTTCGGCCGGATTGATGTGCAACTGTTACTAATTACAGGGACTGCGCTAATGCCGACCAGTCGCGCTGTCCTGATACACCGCAAATGTGCGAGTGTTCCCTGTAGACAGTCCTGGGAGTCATTTTTTCGCACACTCCAGGAGCCAAACCAAAATACGTTCATGAACCGAGTCCACAAAAACGAAACGTGAAATCGGATGATCGGACCTGATGTACATTTCTCTTTCTGTAGATTGTACACACAATACACACATCTTTAGATAATCTGGCCATGGCAGGTAAAAAAAGGAAACCCTGAATCATACTAGATTAGCGTAAATGCATGTTTATGCGTTCAAAACAAGAAAAGAATTTGTTTCCCGGTATTAATCTCTTGAAACACGGCGCTGAATATTTACGCAAAAATATTTCGGGCATCGCGCGCCCTTCCCCGTTGTTTAGACTGTATGCAAATCCCGCGTCACGTGTCGGCATTTCGGATCTCTGATTGGTTGTTGCGTCTTAAGATGACTGAGCCGACGCGCGTTTAAACAATTTTTCTTTGTTCGATTTATCACACTTCACAGAGAATTGTCGCCAATGGCTACTTCTTTTTGTTGCAATATATAATACTTCACGGAGAATTGTCACCTATGGCTTCTTGTTATTTTTATTTGCAAATCAGAAAAGAATGAAGCGGGCGAATCCGTTAACCAAGAAATTAAATTGGTGTGGCCTTATGACAATATATGTATTCATGTCACGTTAGTTGCTATTACCTTATTCTAACAGTAGTTTCTGTGTTAACTGAATTCAAAGACTTTCTAAAAATCTAAGACAAACCAAGTTAGACTGACGTTCCTTTGTTAAATCTTTCTCAAAGCTTTGACCAGGGATTTCTTTAAGGAAGTGGTTGATTACTTGTAGGGCTTAAATCATATCTTAGGAAAACATGCCCCACCTTAGTAGATGCTACTCAAGACATTCCGGTGCAAGTTTACTTAATAAATGTACTTCAAGATGTTTAATCCCTCTTGGCCTAGAAAAAATGGTGGCTGAAGTTGTTTCAGGGATGCCAGCTGTAAGGATTATCTTAGCACTGGTAATGCAGCTGTGGTAAGATCAGATCAAAGTCTCAATTCTCATAAAGTTGACTGAGGAAAACTGAAGTGCATTCAGTGATGTGATGTTAGGAGAATTTAGCTTTCTAATCATAATCATAGTTACCTGTTTGATTCATAAATGGGCAATAATTTGGTATACACCACAACCTTGTACATCAGTTCTGATGCAAGCCAAGCAGAAATGCATACATACAAACAAACACAAAGTAGTCCATAAGTGGAAAAGCTAAACAAATATATAAACCTGATCTGTTTTAAATGCAAGATAGCACAGTTTCCTGGTATCTCAAAAAAATACTGTCGGTAAAAGCTCTTTGTTTTGAAATCTTTAGTATAAAAACATGCCTAAATGTTCCCAGTAAAAATGACCTTTGGACATTATTAGCTATAAGTACACTCTGGAATATCATCAGGGTTTTTGGCTTTGTCTCAGGGATTGCCTAATTTTTTAAGTGCCATTTTCAGCCCTAAGAACTGTGGCATTGAGTGGCGTAATGCTCAAAGTTTTCGGCTCAGAACCAGAGGTCCTGGGTTCGATCCCCTGACATGCCCAATGTTGTACCCTTGGGAAAGGCGCTTTACACGACTTTCCTCACTTTTCGGTGTAGTGGTGCCCATTGGGCCTTTCAGCAAATCATAATGATACTGCGTCCAAATAGTGATGAGGAAACAGACAGATTTGGTGTTGCCAATGTGCCAAGGTCTAAACATTTGCCACTGAGATACCTGGATGAAGGTTAGACATCCAGGTAATACGATACACCAAAAAGCAGTTACTCAAGCAACTGGATTATGATTTTGAAAATGTCAGACGTTTTAGTTAGTATCCACTAACTTTTGTCAGTGACTGAGAGACCGGAGGAGAAATGCAGGTTTATAAGCACAAACTATTGATTGATATGCAAATAAAGTGAAGCCATTTTTTTGCCACTGAGAAGCGTACTACGATTTTTTAACTGAGAAATGTGCCAAGATCTAAACATTTGCCACTGAGAAGCGTACTATGATTTTTTAACTGAGAAATGTGCCAAGATCTAAACATTTGCCACTGAGAAGCGTACTACGATTTTTTAACTGAGAACTGTGTTCTTCCACATGACTAATGACTGCAGAACGGAGCGCAGGACGTGGATCTAGCCGAGGTGGTTACATTTTTTATCAGTAGCCAACTTGTGTGTCCTTCATTCCAACACATGCCCAGCCAGTCATAGTCGAATTATTTTCCTTCACAACCTAGCCTGGATGCCAGACCAACAGCACACTAGGCCAAAAAACACTGGATAACTTTGTTTGAGCCCAGTGCTGTGGGCTGGCATCCAGGCTATTCACAACTGCAATTTAATTTGTATTTGTCAAAATTTGGGGAGATACTTACTGTTTGTGCTTCGAAAAAATACCAAAGAAAGTGACTGACTGTGTAGCATGAAATGATTACAACTGCCATATTATCATCTTGCCAAATTTGCAATTTTTTACATGGACGCTTTTCTGTTATTTGATGATAAAACAAGTTACAAAATGGTTTGACTGGTTGGCCATTGCTGGAATCAGTGAGTTCTTGTCCACCTCTAATAAGTGTTTGTTTTAAAAAAAGATTTTGTGCCCTTCTGCATTATTCTTACACTTTCTCACAATATGTAGTAGGCTTTTAGTTGTTTCATTTCCAGGTTTCCATATTTTTCTTACTCCTTTAATAAATTGTCTTGTGTCTTGTATTTATTTGTAGATAGATATTATACTTAACAACAAATTGATATCAAGAAAAAAAGTGCACTCTTTATGACTTTTAATTTCATACATGGCATTCTAAAACATAGTGTAGAATACTTGATTTTGTCAGCTTATTACATGTAAATTATGTTTATTGTAGAATTGCCCATGACACCTGTTTTCTTGTTTTTGTGTTTTTCAGTCTTCCTCCTTCAGCAGTATAACAGATTCCACAATGTCGTTAAATATTATCACAGTAACTTTAAATATGGGTAAGTACCAACTAATGATAGCCTCTTTCAACTTTATCTTCTTGCCTTGAAGATTAACAACAATTTAACTTCTGTGGAAACTGAAAGTTTGGCGCTAGTACATCTAGTATATGTAACATCTGTGTCCATAATATCACCAGGGTCCATAATATCGCCACCTTGAGAAATAGTGTGCTTAAAGATATTTTTACTGCAGCATACCCTAGGTATGTACTTTTGATGTGTGAAGGAGTGCATACCAAAAGTACAATGTATGTTGCAATAAAAATATCTTTAAGCACACTGTTTCTCAAGGTGGCGATATTATGGACCCTGGTGACACAGACGTTACATGTAGTCACAGCTAATTGAGCTGAATTCCTACTTCTTACTCTCATACTTCCTTTGTACGTGGTAGATCTGAGTGGGAACTTTCCTTGACAAAGATACATGTACAATCATTTTAATTTAACTCAATCTACGAACAATTTGACTTCTGCAGTTTGCACCAAAAATTACAAAAGATTTCAATCGTTATTTATTCATTGGTTGGAACTTTCATCTTTTTTGAGGAAAGTTTAATTTATGAGTACCACTCGGGTAGTTAGCATTGCATTCTGAGACAGTTTTCTGAATGCTGTTTCTTCATCTAATTGCATCCTCCTATTCCAGGGTCAGGTAAGCACTCTTAGAAGCATTCATTTCATTTCTCTTGCTCCCTTCATCTTTACCTATTGCTTCTGTGGTAGTATCTGCTGTTTCCAAATATCTGTGGCAATACGACTTGAAAAAAAAAAGATGTTGCAACAATTTATCAAGCATGATCCTTGTCTGTCATTCCCAGTTGAAAAAAAACATGGCCATATTTGTCGTTGGAGTTAATATTTTGCAATAAAACCTGAAAAAAAAGATTTTGCAACAATTTATCAAGCATGATCCTTGTCTGTGATTGAACTCATCAGAATCTGTAAAACATCCCATCAGTGTAAAATTACTTGCCATTTGTCTGCAGTTGTCGTTCCCAGTTGAAAAAAAAACATGGCCGTATTTGTCATTAGAGTTAATATCTGTTGCAATAAAACCTAAAAAAAAAAGAAATTCATTCTATCATGATCCTTGTCTGTGATTGAACTCATTAGAATCTGTAAAACATTCCATTAGTGTAAAATTTCTTGCCATTTGTCTGCAGTTGTCGTTCCCAGTTGAAAGAAACATCGCTGTATTTGTCCTTGGCATGTTCTTGTGTCCATGATTTTTCAGTGGTTTGTTATCACTGAACAACCTTGGGCGTGACAGATTGTTTGTTTGTCTTGTGGATTCTTGGTGTGCCAGAATGTAAGGTTTAACTTCGCTCTGAAAGTCAAGACATGTTGGCTTTGCCTTGAAACCAGCTGTCAATGCACATGGTTTACCATACCCTGTACCGACATGTACAAGATCACACAAAAGCCACTGTTTTGACAAATGCGATGTAGAAATTATGCATGATAAACAATTTTAAAAGCTTTTGTGTCAAACCAAGTCACATCATGTGATTTTTTAACCAGACTTTGTCGAATGTCAAAAAAAAATGTTTGCTGTTCCTTAATGTAAAAAGCAGTAAACCAGATGTGATCACTACCAAATCTGCTTTTCCTTCAAAACAAGATCACTCGATATCTGTTTATGAAGATACAATCTCTGCAAGGGTTTAAAGTCTTTTCGTTTTTGCCTTTGATACATGAAAACGAATCCTGTCGGAAGTGTCAAATTTGACCGTACCCAAGTATCGTTCAATTATACAAACGGGGATTCGACAAAAAAGTCCACATAAAATAGTGTCTTTCTGAATGCTTATTGTGAGAAGTCATGCACAAATTCCTAGTATTTCCGAATGTCCTGTGGACAGACATCCGGATATCGGGTCGGTCTTTACAGCTTCCTGTGTCTTGATGTATGCCGTGCCAGCTGACCATAATTTCTCCCTCTTCTCTCTCCCCTCTCCACAGATAATGTAAATTTCCTGGGTATCAGTATAGTGGGAGATGGCAAGGACGGCGGAATTTATGTCGGCTCGGTCATGAAGGGGTAAGTAAGGGATGCCGTTCAGGGCTCGAAATACTGGGTGCATGTGCACCTTAGTGCACCCAAAATTGGAGCTGTGCACCCATTTTTTTTTGCAGATATTTTGGTACATAATAAATGTATATTCAGGATATTCTTGGCATCTAAGTGTCAGAAAAATAATCAAATCTTTCTTGTACTACTTGTGTAAGAATTTGAAGTTAGCTCCCATTTCAGATTCAAGCTCAGAAGAGGAGAAGTAGGATCTGTAAATAGTTTTTTTTAAATATATATATGGTGCACCCAAAAAACTTTTTGTGCACCTAATAATATTTTAGGTTCGGTGCACCAGTGCACCTATTCCCAAAAATGTATTTCGAGCCCTGCCATTTGTTTTCCTTACAGTCTGTTTTTCTCACTTTCCCTCAAGTTGCAGGGAGCATTCTTGTAACCTAAGATGTAGTGATTAATACCTGAGGGTGAGACTCTTGACATAAATGTTAAGCCCGCTGACAGGCAGTGGCACCCAATACTCTAAACACAGACTTTAGGGTGCAGTGTCAATTAAGCCATGAAATAGGAGACCTTGCAGTTGTCAGTTTGGTAGTTTGCGATGCATGCTGGTTGCTTTCTCCACTTGTAGTTGAATATCTCTAATGTGTACCATGAAAGATGAATTTCAGTTGGCCCCAGTATGCTTGCATTCAGTTATACATTTAGGTATATACTACATGTACATGCAAGTTGATGTACTTAAAGTACATGTACACGCTTGTACTTTTATACAGCAAGGAAGGCATTTTTTTGCACTACAGATGCTTGTACTTTCCCAGAGTAGTTCTAGGTATGCTTATGCTCATTGCATTCAGCATGTTGGCAGAACATACTGCACCTGCGCGAAAATCATAGTGTATTGTGCATAGCATTTCAGCAGAACGTCTCATATAAGGACGTATTTGCGTATATACGGTTGACGTCTTGTCTGTAGTTTTCAAATGTTAGGATAAGATATCATCTGCAACAGGCAAAATTTTGATACAACGTTGACCAAACGTCCAACGAAAACCATGAAAATTTTTATGCAGTTGCAGTATGTTCTGCCGACGTGCTATTGCATTCTGTGATGGAAGTCATGAAAGTTTGACTTTGATTTTTGCAGAGGAGCTGTTGCATTAGATGGGCGGATCGAGCCAGGAGACATGCTTCTTCAGGTCAACGACGTCAACTTTGAAAACATGAGCAACGACGACGCTGTCAGGGTATTACGCGAGATTGTACATAAACCAGGGTAAGACAAACCTCGAGTTTCCAACAGGAGAAAATCAAACTAGGCTTTGTTCTAACACAAGAAGGAAACTCATTCTGGAGAATCAATGAGTGCATCATACCTCTGACAAAAGTCGTGGGGTCGCGTGGCGCAATGGCAGCGTGCGCGACTCGGAATCAAGAGGTCCAGGTTCGAGTCCTGACATGCCACCGATCTTGTGCCCTTGGAAAAAGGCACTTAACACGACTTTCCCCACCATACAAGTGAAAATTAGTATTGTCTGTCCGGTATCCGTTTCTATGTGCGGGACAAAACACCAGCAACAGCTGCCTCTGCTCCGCGTGTATTGCGTTGTTGCAATTTCAACAAAATAAAAAAAAAATGTAACGAAGGTTGACAAGATTGACCAAAAATTTATGTTGAGTTTCCTTCTTGTGTTGTAACAAAGCTTGAACTCTATAGCTATGGATTCTACCAACACAGATGAGCTTTCATTCAAACTAGGCTACTAGTTGTTATATTGTTCATATTTCTAAGGTGATGAATTGTTTCTATCTCACTTTCTTTCTGCTGTCTGTCATTTGCTGCTGTGATGTAATACAGAAGGTGAGAAAAGGACAGGATGAATTTTGGTGTACATGTTTCTTTATACCAAGTACACAATCTTACAAAATTACGAAAGAATCCTCAAGAATTAAATTGTTGTTACTTTGTTTTTCAGTCCTATCAAACTAGTGGTTGCCAAATGTTGGAATCCTGAACCAAGAGGATACTTCACAATACCGAGATGTAAGTATTACACACATGTCACCATCATCCACCAATCAATGCTCCAACACAACTTGATCTTTAACATTCACAAATTCACAAATCAATCTTTAGAATTTAGAAAATGATGACCCACTGAATTTTTAAAAGATGGCGAAGTTAGAATTTTGAAATGACCATTCTTGAAAGTTTGAAAATGGCATGATCATTGAATTTGAATGATAACCAATCAAATCTTTGAAATCTATAACGTTACTGATCCTTGACATTTGAACAATCTCCAAAACCAATGCTTGTCCAAGACTAATTCAAATCTTGCTGTTGTAGTTTTTGGAAAATAATGTGACTGTAACTTGGTGGGGAAAATCTACAGCCAGGGATGACATGTACAGATGGTCATGTTGTTTTCGTTGAATCCGTAGCGGAGCCAGTCAGACCTTTAGACCCTGCCGCTTGGATTACTCACACTGCAGCTTTGACACGTAAGTTTTGGACACACTCACAACAAGGGAAGTCAGTGGCTCCATGGAGCAGGCTGTGTGCATTTGTGTGCTGTAATAAAGGTTTAAAAAATGTGTTCCAGCATTTTGACATTCTCTACATGAAAGACTATCAAAATGTGGAACGCATCTGCCTAGAAGGCACACTTCATAAATCCTCTATACCCTGTATGGAACATTTCTGACCCACTGATTAGACAAGAAAAATGGCTCACCCCTGTGGTGTTGCCAAAAAAACTTCAAGCCAAAAGAAACATTCAATCCTTGTCAGCGCGCAGTGTTCCGTGGCCAGCCTGTTGACTTGCCAGTTGACATGTAGTACTCATATAAAACTGTGGCTTTACACGCGTTATCATTTTCCCAGCAGCGGAACCCATAAGGCCGATAGACCCTGCTGCATGGGTGTCTCATACGGCTGCTATGAGGCGTAAGTACTCTCATTCCCAAGCTCCATGTCCGTGTGTTGGTGCAGCTTTTTCTTCATCTTTTTTTTTTGTCACCTAGCGTGTGGCTACTCCCTTTGAAAGTAGTAAAACACCAAAAGCTAAAAACAAGCCTGTTCCTACCAACTAGTTTGAGTGGTTTGTTCCAATTTGTAGTACAGATTCCAGAGTTTTGGATAACTGAACTTGGCAGAGGGGGTGGTCATACAGAGTAGTGAAGTGGTGGTTTGGACTCAATATCTTGGCTACATTAAAACCATTTGCCGAACCATAGTACCCCTCCCCCATGTACATTTTTAACTTCTATTCTTTCAATCAAGACTTGAGTAGTTTCATGGTAGTCAAAGCTGTTCTGTTTCCAAGTACATGTAGTTCTTCAAACTAGTGCCTGATCCATCTCTATCCCATTAGGATACTTTTTGTAGATCTCACTTTTCGATGTCTCCCCCCTCTCTGCTTGCCTTCTCTTGTTCTTCCAGCCGGTTCCTGTTACTACGGTACACCTAAAGTCCAAAAACAGTTGCCCGCCCTGTTTCAGACTCAGTGTAACTGTCTGTGTTGCCACACACAAATCAGCATTGGTCCCCATCGATCATTGACGTATGACTCGTGCCGGGCTGGTACGTACGTACGAGACGTAACTTTCACACCACCACCCAATTTGGGGCAAAGATTGGCTGCGTTAGAAGACGTATACAAACTGTGGTATACCAACTGAAATATGTCACAGTATGTTCGAGTGTTATCAAAACATTCAAATGAGGCTGATTCTTTCACAGCCACCCCTACATGACGAATAGCGAGTTCCATTATGTCACAAATCTACTCAGATGGAACATACCATTCTCAAAATAGAGGTGGACTCACCTCTGCAGTCCCTTACTAGTTTCCAAGTGTCTGTTGGCCTGAGTTGCAAAGTGGTGTGTAGAAGAGTCCAAAACAATACAAGGGTTACACTATTATTTATCATCAGGCCACACTGACTTAATTTTATGGATGACATCTGCACTCGCATTGATTTTCCCCTCTTTTAAAAAAAAAAGATCACGTCCTCCGAGGCTCTGAGGCTATAGGCCTGGGTAGTCCATGGTAGTTAGCGACAATACGGAGTCGATGGTATACTCTTGAGGATGGCACCCAGGCTATACTGAAGCTTCAGTGCCAATTCATAAATTGACCCATATGCCGGCTTGTCGTATACGTCGCTAAGTACTGCCGCAAATTCACAATACCAGGTTTGTATTCCTGTGGTTTAGTAGCATTTTTATTTTTGGCCGGATTTTTTTTTGTTTGCCTGCGCGCACTAGTTTGGGAGTCTTCTGAGTATGTCATCCATAAAATTAAGTCGGTGTGGCCTCACCCTTATGATCAAAACATTGCAGACAAAAACGGGTGTTGTTTAGTTACGTCTTTGTACGCACAGAAACTTTGCCAGTCTTCTCCTCTCTAACAACAGAACCCCTGGGGAACTCTGACCTTATCATACTACTTTCTGAGAACAGTCTTGTCATCTTTCCCTAACTTCTCTCCTTTGCCTAACTGTTTGATAGTCTAAGAACTTGTACTGATAGGAAGGCGTGAGGACTGCAGATGTTTGGTGATAGATTTAAACTTCTGTTGGTTTTGCAATTGTGATGTGTATGATGCTGTGTCTCCAAAGTGGTCTTTAGATTTTACTGTTTTTTTTTCTTTCATTCATTTCATTTTGTCTTTTACAAGTTATCATGGAAAACAAATATGGATTGAGGCAATCTTTTTTGGTTTTGTAAGGTTAGGCTCTAGGTTCATAAGATTAATGATTGTGTTTGACATAACATCTGTGTCCATAATATCACCAGGGTCCATAATATCGCCACCTTTAGAAATAGTGTCGCAGTAAAAATATCTTTAAGCACACTATTTCTCAAGGTGGTGATATTATGGACCCTGGTGATATTATGGACACAGATATTAGATGTAAAACTTGTTAAACTTGATATTTAAAAAAAACGTTTGTTCTCCTTTCATGCTACATTATTTTTGACAAATGGTAAGTATAAAGTTAAAACTGGCTTTTTTTCTACTCTATATCATACTATGATATTTTTCTGTGAGTGTCTGACTGATTGGAGCTTCATCGACTTAAACAAGAACCCTGATAGTGTGTCTTTACTGCACTAATAATTTCACATCCACAAATTTCCCCTACATGACCCTGTTGCATGTTGTTTTCTACAGAAGACTACCCGGGTGGGCGTCCTGCCATCAGTCCCTCCATGAGCACGATGACATCAACATCATCCTCCATCACCTCTTCCATCCCGGAGTCGGAAAGTAAGTCTTTAGGATGGCATTTGTTTGTTTTTTTGTTTGTTTGTTTAAGATCTCCATTAGTGTGAATTTCACACTACTCTTCCTGGAGTCCGTACTGAATAATCAGATAAGTATTTGGATCATTGCACACCGGGGCATGCCCCTACATTCGACCAAGGACATCCTATAGAACATCCTTGATTCGACTTTGCCACTCATGGTGGACAAAACTTTTTCCCAATCCATTGTCTTTAACAGACAAAAATCGGGGTGTGAAGATATAGACAGAGATGATTAAACTAAACTTAAAATCTATCTGTCCAGCAAAATTTGCCCCTCAAAATGCAGGAAATAGCATTTCAGAGGGTCAAGATTTCAAAACTTTCTTAGGGGAGCATGAAAAAAATTCAGGCTGGCTGGAACACTGCTCTAATTCAAGACTTGTGTCATGCCAGCAAATGTTTAGAATCAGAGTTTCCTCCGTTGCCCAACCCTATGGCAGTTGGGAGAATTATGTTGCTCATGTCAGACAAAAATTTTAATTAATTTGACATCCCTGACAGTCTCAAACTAGAGTATTCACATATGCGAAATATTACAACTTGAAGCTTCGAGCTAAAATGTTTTCGCAGTATTGCTTTGTTTTATATGCCACATTGAGATGTCTAAAAAAAAGTAAGAGCTGACAAAATGAGCTGTCAAAAGAGATGAGAAGGATGTATATTTTAAGTCTGCTTTTTTTTAATTAGATCATCACAACCAAAATCCTTAAGCTTCCCACCGATATTTAGCAAAAAAAGTGGTGTTGTGGTGTCTGACTGTAGAACCATCAGCAAGTGTTGTGCATGGAAAACTGAATGAGAGTCTACTAGCTGTCCATAGTCTTTTTGTCACCTTGCTCTTAAAACACAGCAGGAGTGGACTTATTAAATGCTGGATTGTAGGGCAGCCCTTGTGGTTTTTGAGTTCTCAGCGTGCTGGGAAATCCGTGGAGTTACCCTTTGTCAGTAAGAGTGGGAGAAAGTCTGCTTTTCTCCAGTTTTCACGTTGCTAAACGCAGCAGGAGTGGACTTATTAAATGCTGGATTGTTGAGCAGCCCTTGTGGTTTTTGATTCTCAGCGTGCTGGGAAATCCGTGGAGTTACCCTTTGTCAGTGAGAGCGGGAGAAAGTCTTCTTTTCTCCAGTCTTAGCGCCACTTCAGGGTCAGGTCAAAGTACTTGGGAATAAACAGTTTCTAGGCTGCTAGTGATGTGAGACTGCCTGGCCCTGTCACTGGGCCGTGGGCCTGCCTCTCATGCAGTCTGTGGTATAGTTCTGAACAGCTCACACCTGCTGATGTGACAGGGCTCAAAATACTTTTTTTTTCTGCATTGGTACAGGTAACATTGAAAACTAGAAAGGCCAATATTTGCTTTGGAGCAAATACAGCGATGGGTTCACCACATTTTACGACATGGCAGGGAAAGAATGAGAAACACAAGGGAAAACAATGATTTACATTGATATAACTATAATATGAAGTAACATACAACTAAAACAACAGTTGGATAGCTATTCCCTACTTTATTGGTTAGGATTTTTAATTGCATAATGCAAACTGTTGATTTTAAAAATAAAAAAAAAACGTTCAATGCCCCGCATTCCAATGCTGGAGCAGAAAAGCTTGAAAATACCTACCAAAACACTTGAATAAAGACATATACTGTCAGTATGGAAATGCTCTGTGCAGGTGTTATTAACAATCACATAAACTATGAAGCCATACATTGAATAAGCTATACATATAATATGATTATCATAACCTTTATTTTTAAAATCATGCCAGTGAGCTAATTGCATGTACAGAGTGAAAGAAAGTAAAGTAAAGCAGTAGAATTTCTGTACTAGCTATGATAGTACTTCATATGATTCGTCCTCATCGTCATTATTCAATGTGGTCTATCTCTTGCTACTAGTGACTGGTAATACCTCTGTAGATTCTTCACACTGGCAGAGTACCGTACTCCTTCTCTCTTGTCAGCTCAATACTTTTGTGACAACATCAAAGTGATTTTAGTTTGTATGTTGGAAAAACACAAAAGACTAACATTCTAAGTTATTGACATTCTTGAGTAAGAACAATCAGTTTTTGAATGTTAAAAGCAAAACAACGAAAATAAAAAAAATGTTGAAATTGTTAAAATGCAGAATTGTTAAAATCGTTAAAACTGATAAAATTGTTAAAAATTATAAAATTGTTAAAAATGTTAAATTGCTAAAAATATTTATGTCCGACTGCACTGGGTTCGAACTTGCAATGCCTGGGATTGCCGCCTTGCGCGTTTCCAACCGAGCTAACTCGGTGCGATACACATCACTCACTGCATTGTATGTCATAAAAAGTAAACAGCATGGCGGTATCGATCGCCTCAAGCCACCAAGACTTTCAACTATTAACTACGGGGTTTCCTTCTTTATCAGGTTTGCTTTTGAACCACCTTGATGTTACTTAACTATCAACCCGGCTAGCAGAAGCCGCCGGCTCCTTTGATATTACAGCCGCTCCCTGTCCAATCTTGTTTACACGCCGGGCGCAGGTCATTGACCTCCAACTTGCGTTGTTCCAACAGAGAAGAGCAAAATGTCTGGCTCCCGCAGAACGTACCGCACTCTCCCGCTGGACGTACCGCACTCTCCCGCAGAACGTATCGCACTCTCCCGGAGGACGTCCCGCACTCTCCCGAGGGAAGTCCCGCACAGCGTCCTGCACTCTCCCGCAGAACGTCCCTCGAAAATTGATGCGTATTTCGTGGCCTGTGCTGTACCTACCAAAACACTTGAGTTCATACTGTCAAAATGGAATGGCTTTGAACAGGTGTTAATTGAGTTAATCCAATCAAATCCAACAGCCAATCAGCAAGAAGAAAAGATTAGGCTGCGTCAGGTTCATGCTTGCATGCCCATATATGGGCATGCCGCCGAATTTCTTTCTTATTACGTCACGCGCGTACGCCCCCGCACAGTACTTTCCTATGGGGACCGCTAAAAAAGCAAATAAAACGATTGTAAAAGCTTGTATCACAAAAATTTAAAAAACGCCTAGGGGTATTTGCCCACTGTACCTCCATACCAAATTTCAGGACCTTAGGCCCTAAAATGAAGAAGCTGAATCCATTTAAAGAAATGGCAGGAGGAGAAGAAGAAGGAGGAGAATCATGAGAAAAAGCAATATGGTTTCACCACTTTGTGGTGAACCCATAATTACCTGCACCAGACAAGTTTATCTGTACCACTCAGACTTTGAGAAGTATGGATCATACTGAAAATAATGTTCAAAACCTTTGCAATCATTTCTTTTATATTTCGTAGTTGGTAATAGTCAGTACAGCAAATAAAACTCAGAATACACCTACACGTATCTATAAACCCATGTACCACTCAGTACCAGTGTCAGTTAGGTGTAGGTAGATATCAGAAGTACCTACACAGCTCCAATTTTACCTGCATTGAAATGCATATGCACCCAGTATTTTGAGCCCTGTGCAAATAACTCTCTGTACTCCTCAGAAATCAGTGGTTAGGTTCTGCATCAGAGTTGAAAGTAGCACACATAGTCCCTTGACTAGCAGCAGTACTGTGCCCTCTCCACTTCAAAAGTCTATGGTGGGGCTGTACATCTAGGTTTTTAAAGGGCCACACCTGGTCCCTCATGACTGGCCCACTGTTGCCCTGCCCCCCTCCCCCATAATCCGTGTGCCCACCTGATAGGGGTGTTTTGTTCCCATGGGGCGAGCAGGTCACCTCACAAGGGGCGCACACAAAGGTAAGAAAACTGTTCTCCCATACACGGGGGCCCTGTGGTCTTGTACAGGAGGATTAGACAAATACTTGTCAATTTGCACATGAATGAGCATCGCTGGGAGTCTCTTCCTCAGATGGTCGCCCGCGGGTTACTCTAAGCGTTACGGTTTCATGGGAAGATGCTTTGCAAAGGTAGGCCTCTGTCCAAACTCCTGTCTGATGTGTAGTTGTTTAGTGTTTGGGTTGTAACGTTTAAGTAGTTACTGGACAAACCAAGTGAGGTAGAACCTATTTCTGTGTAAGCAAGTACTTAGGCACAGCCCATGTCTGCAGCTGTGGATGTGTTTATAGAGATCATTCTTTGGTGCAGTCTTCGGTGACATAAACAGTCTGACAATTACAGTATAGAAGCTGGTCATGTTTGGGGAGTTCCAGTCTCTAAAATATGATTTTGACAATTTTAGGTCACAAATAATTTTATTGTGGTCATTGTAAGTTCGATTGAAGTGAGTTTGAGTTAGCATTGGCAGAATAATTGTTTAACTTTAAACAGAAAAAGAAGAGCTAGGTTTTCAAGCAGTGTTGTTGGGTGTCCACAAGACCCACATTCAATCAGTTGTGACATTGGGAGGGGTCAAAATGTATATTGAAGATACCTGCACACTAGACAGTTTATACAAGTTTAGAGGAAAATATGCCCCTATTGTACACTCGTAATGAGAGGGGAGGGGCAGTTTCTTTTGTCGCTGACTACCTCATTTTCTGAGGTGTTGTCTTTGGCTCATTTATACAGGAGTGGGTGGGGGAAATTACTATTAGCACCTTGTAATGAATCGTTAATTGTTGGGAAAGGTGTGAAAAACTAATTGACGAGTTGCCCCTTTGTCTACAAGTGAATTGTCTTGGATTAGATTGGTTATACATGACTGACTGCAACTAAAGACCTAAAGCCCATGTGTGTGTATTATGTTGAAAAATAGAGCCAGATATTTGTCCACGATTTTTCTTGAAAGGAAAGGGTATCCAAGCCTCGTGAAACGTAAAAGCATTTCCAAGAAATTTTGTACAATCAGTTACGATGGTGATGAGTAATGTCTATTGCCTATTCAACTTTAATGTAGGGGAAAGTTGTGTTACCAGATTGATATCTAGCATGTTGTTCCTTGAGTTTGAACTTCAAGCTGACAATCCTCTCTAAGACGTTCTTGTGGTGTCGTCTTGGTGTTTAGGGAGGTTCCTCACCTCT
This sequence comes from Branchiostoma belcheri, assembly GCF_001625305.1. Classification (NCBI taxonomy): domain Eukaryota; kingdom Metazoa; phylum Chordata; class Leptocardii; order Amphioxiformes; family Branchiostomatidae; genus Branchiostoma; species Branchiostoma belcheri. Next base: position 5,810,207 of record NW_017804131.1, read on the forward strand.
GTTGTTTCCTTAGGGTCATGTCTGTTTGTCTTTGCTGCACATAACTTAGCAGGGGATCCAGCACTGTGGTTACTCAAGCCTTCTTCACAGGAAGTCGCCGATCCCACAATCTGGACTTTTATGGACTCTCACAAGGCTTAGATCTGGTGTGAAGAAACCGGAATCTTACAGGCAACCAACCACCCAGTGTTCTCTACATTCTGACATATTTGTATGATCGTACCATCATTTTGGCAGAAACCAATTGAAGAACTTGTGAGAAGGTTTCAATTTTGGTTTTCCGAGAAGGTTTGGACTCTTACAAGGCTTCGATCTGGTGTGAAGAAACCAGAATCTTACAGGCAACCAACTACCCAGTGTTCTCTACATTCTCTCTTATTTGGACGATTGTACAGTCATTTTGGCTGAAACCAAATGAAGTTGCAAGAAGGTTTCAATTCTCGTTTTCCGAGAATGTTTGGACTCTTACAAGGCTTCGATCTGGTGTGAAGAAACCGGATCCTTACAGGCAACCAAGTACCCAGTGTTCTCTACATTCTGACATATTTGTATGATCGTACTGTCATTTTAGCTGAAACCAAATGTAGAAGTTGTGGGAAGGTTTCAATTTTGGTTTTCCGAGAAGGTTTGGACTCTTACAAGGCTTAGATCTGGTGTGAAGTAACCGGAACCTTACAAGCAACCAACTACCCAGTGTTCTCTACATTAATAATATTCTGACATATTTGTATGATCGTACCATCATTTTGGCTGAAACCAAATGAAGTTGCGAGAAGGTTTTAATTCTGGTTTTCCGAGAAGGTTTGGACTCTCACAAGGCTTCAATCAGGTGTGAAGAAACCAAAATCTGATAGGCAACCAACTACCCAGTGTCTCCTACATTCTGACGTATTTTTGATTACTGGTATCAAGGTACTGTCATTTTGGCTGAAAAAGTTGCAGGAAGGTTGTAATTCTGGTTTCCCGAGAAGGTTTGGGATCTTCCATACAGTGTTCATCCCGCGTGCGTTGATTGGCAGTCTTCTAAGCAAACGAGCAAACACGTCCCATTCCAGGCATTCTTGAGCTGTCACTTGAAAAGTCTTAGCTCCAAAAAGAAGCAGGAGAAGAAGGACCAGGCTTGGATAGCTATGGACTAAAGTTTACCACCATGATCGTACTTCGGATAGTCTGTAAACTGGATCGTGAGCAGATTTTTAACCCTCGTACTGCCAACTTCTGCTGTTACAAATGCAACTTTGGGTGCATAGATGAGTGTGCAGCAGCATATTAGGAGAGCAAGGCAAAGCCTGGGTTTCCAGAAATGGTACTGAGGGTTGGATAATGGGAGCTGAGTTTTCAGTGGAAACTACAGAGGCTACCATTGGAGGTAGGGATGGGGAGGGGGGCATTGAGATATCTCTGGAACAACAAGTTGTTGTTTATCATCAGTAGAAAGTCTACTCTGGTCAGCTTGGAAGCAGCATAAATGAAGCAATGTATTATTGACCCATGTTGGTATAACTTTATGGTGCAACTCTAGTGACACCATTTTTTTTATGTACTTCTTTCTTTTCTCTTCATTGTTGTTACTACAAATGTACCTTGTTTTTTGTTGATGTTAATTTATTTGTGTCAAATTGTGTGGGGAGGGGGCTTTGGGAAGTAACTTCTTATTTTCTGCCTAATCCTCAAAAAATGAATGTAAATAAGAACTCTGGTAATATGATATTTAATAGAATGTGGCTGAAAATAACCATACCAATACCAAATGCCTTCATAGGTGAGTTAATATTCGGGAATTCTTTTTAAAAATCGGAAAAAAAGAGTTGAGTGTGGTTGGACTGTCTAACGTGAAAACTTGTTGTCCCTGCAGGGTACGATGAGATGCCGCTGACCATCAACACGGACATGTCCACCATCGTCAAGGTCATGGCCTCGCCAGACTCAGGACTGGACATCCGGGACAGAATGTGGCTGAAAATAACCATACCAAACGCCTTCATAGGTGAGACAATCTTCTGTCACTTCTGGGTAATCTTTTAAAGTTTGTAGGTTGAGCTTCTGAAAAAATGTTGAGTTTGGTTCCAAAATGTGGCTGAAAATAACCATACCAAACGCCTTCATAGGTGAGACAATCTTCTCTCACTTTTCTTGTGGGGAAACATTCAACAATAGGTTGAGCACTTGAAAAAAATAGCTTTGAGTGTGGTTCTAGAATGTGGCTGAAAATAACCATACCAAATGCCTTCATAGGTGAGACAATCTTCTCTCACTTTTCTTGTGGGGAAATCTTTAATAATTTGTAGGTTGGGCTTCTGAAAAAAAATCCCTACATGTGTAGTAGCAACTTTTAACTCTATCAGTGTGAAAATGTGAAATCTTTGTGCTACCTGAAGTAAACAAATACATGTAGTAGCACAGGATTAACATGTTTATTTCCTTTCCATACCTGTGCACACCCAGGTAAAACCTAGCACCTCATTTGGCAACACTTCATTTGTTCTGTGTAAAAAGCTACTTCTACAGTTACGTAGTAACCATCTTCAAATGCCTTTGTGAATTAATTTTTCCCCACTTTTGTATGTCTGTAGGTTCAGATGTAGTAGACTGGTTACACACACATGTGGAAGGGTTCAATGATCGGAGAGAGGCCAGGAGATATGCCTCTCAGATGCTGAAGGCAGGCTACATCAGGCACACCGTCAACAAAATCACCTTCTCAGAGCAGTGCTACTACATCTTCGGTGACCTCTCGCAGGTCAACAGGGGTAGGTTTGGAGTTAACTTCTCCCTGCTTCTCAATCTCGTAATGAGAGAATTTGTAGTCAGATGGCACATCGGCAGAATGCACCTGCTTGAACCCGTAATGCATTAACATCCCCTCTGTAGTTTCCAAATGTTATGTCAGAAAAATATTGTCTGTAACAGGAAAAATTCTAATGCTATGTTGACCAAACATCCAACAAAAAACGTGAAAAATCAGGGTTTCGTGCAGGTGCAGTACGTTCTGCCGACGTGCTTAGTCAGATGGGTACTTCAGTGTGCTGATGGTTAAAGGACCATCTCAGCCCAGCCATTATTTTTTTTCTACATTTCTGTACTAAGAAATGCTGGGAAAAAATTATTTGCTGTGATTTTTCCTGGTCTGTGAATAAAACGTGTGATGGACCTAATAACTACATGCATCGTATCAGCTTCAACTATACATAGAGGAAATAGGTGACTTACTTGACAAAGTATTCCTAGATAAAAGTAGGCATATAAGAATCACAAAAAGAACTGTTGCTGTGTATGGATCATCGTGGAAACAAGAGTTATTTTTTTTCATACATTTGAATGAAACCATGGTGAAAGTTTCATTTTATTTCTGCCTTTCAGACATGGCCAACTTGTCACTAGAGGACCGGGAAGGAAGCAGTGAAACTGACCAGGACACTCTGGCTCCCCTTCCCGGGGCACCCTGGGCGTTGGTCGGTCCCCACATGCCCATCCCTGGCAGCCACCTGCCTTACACAGGTGTCTACCAGCCCAAAACTGCGGGGTACGCAGTCCCGCCCGGGCCGTACTCCATCGACGCACCTCCGTACGCTCCAAACTACAGGGAAGGAACGACAAGCCAGCATAGCGGCAGTCCCGGTAAGGCTTCGGTGTAGCGAAAAATGTGTCAAATCATTGAATTTGATTAGCATTGTTGTATGGGAAAGCCCATGGTGATTTCTTACCTTTGAAATAAAATGCTGTAGTCTATCATTTCCTCAGCAAGTTTAAAGTTTGAAAGAAATATTCAAACTGAAATATTCTGAGAATTATTCTGGCAAAATAGAGGACCAGGTTTCTGGTTGAAGTGTTTTCAGTGGCGCTGTTAAAAGGAAGGTGGTGGTTCTCTCACAAGGGCAAGGAAAACTGCATGAAGAGGGTTTTTTAATGGAGCTGGGCCTTTTTTTAACCAAAAACACTCTGCTTTGCTAATAACAACAACTGGATGGTGTTAGACATTTTATGAGGGAAAGAAATGTAGAAACCCAAGTCATTCACAGAGAAAATTTTCCTGTAGGGGTATCCAAATTTCAGACGTCGATGACAAAGCATGGTTACGTCCTCAAAGATAAAGCAGCTGCCTCAGCATGTTACTCCTTCTTGACCAGCCTCCCTTGCCTTCGTGTCAGCAGCCTACCACCTTCCTTAAAAGGCCATCCGATACGTGTGAGTTGAACCTTCATCTGGTGGAAACATTGCTACCTGGATCAGCCGTGCCTTGGGGACTGCAAACTGTCAAGGATTTTTTCTCTTTTTAACGACAACCTCTTCCCCGGCTTGTCCGGTTTCTTACAGACACATGCGTCTCGGTGGACACTGGCTCGCACTCACTAGAATCAGGTCGCTCTATTTGCCAGGCAAATCCTTCCTTCTTTTTCCCCCCGTTTTTCGCTTGCTCCACGCATCTGGCATGTTTGCCGACTGCAGCTGTTTATCCAGAGTGGGAAAATGTTGGTCTGTGACGGGGGCGTCCAAAATAACACTGTTTAAAAATGACAACAGTGTGTTAAATCCTGACTTGACAAGGAGTTAACCCAACTGTGCTTCGACATACATTCAAACCTTGTGAAGTTTGCAAGTACGAGTTTGAAAGTGCAAAGAAATTTAGAGTCTACACATGCCAAGATCTTGTCAGCTTGCTATTTTGTAGCCAAAAACTGGCTCGTATTTTACAAAAGCAGCCAACATTTTCCACAATAAACAGCTTACATTCACAAGTCCAAATATGATGGAAATGACATGGAATGTTACAAAAGCTTCTGAAAAAAGTTGCCTCTTAAGAAAAAAGTTGTCAGTATACTGAATGATTCCCTGTGCCCCTTACTACTGTGTGGACTGTGTTACTCCATGGCGCAGAGTTGCGTGTTTTTTTCGCTTGTGAATGCGTTGTTGCCTTGTACTTGTTCTCATCTTTTACTATCTCCTACAACCTGAGCATTCTGACCTGCACACCCCTCCAGGAGCAGTGTAGTAGTCCAACAGTACCACATTTAATGCAGAGGATGCAACCAACATTGTATACCAAAGGGGGGTCATGGAATATGATCTTTCAGAATCAAATGTAGTCATGACCCCCACTTTGGAACTATCCATTTTACCTCAGTTGTCAAAGTTGATGCATTGTTGGATCGTTCCATGATGAAGGGAGGGGTGTTGCAGCAGTTTGCCCAGCGAGGGGAGAACCATGCTTGTCTTGCACTGTCTGACAATAACGTCTGTTCTCTCTGTCTGCACCCATGCTATAGAGGAGCAGTGTTGTAAGAGACCCACTCCCACCTTCGTTACCTTCAAACCTAATGATGTACGAAAACTTCCTCACTTGCATGGTTTGCACTTTCCTTGTCTAATGCATGCTTGGCACGGTCAGTAGTAATGCATGGTGGACCGCACGTATGCGTATCCTGACCATTGGGCCGCTCGCATATTGAACGATATATATATATATCGTGTGTCTGATGCATGATGGTTCTTTGAATACGCAACCGTATGTTAAAAGGCTTGGCAGCCATATCTTTGATTTTATTTCGTAATTTTTTTTTAATTTTTAAATCTGTACAATTGGGCAGTTCTGTCTAAATGAGATAAGCAAAAGAGCCAGAGATGAATTTGTTAAGAAATTGTCGCCTTTGACCCAGTAGTCTTGTGGTCAGGTGATGCTTGTCATTCTGCATAATCAGTGTCTTTGTGTGTCTCAATCTTAGTTTCTACATCTTTTGTATGTTTCAACCATTCTGTACGCAACATTCTTTGTGTTTTCTTGCCTTTTACCCTGTTTTTAATTGTCCATTGTGTTGTTACCACTTCTAGTGCTTCTTTGCTTCATCTGTCGACCTGTTTTCCCAGTGGCATTTTGTTTTGTGTGGCATAGAAGTTCTCATGTTTTCAATACATTTACATGTGTTCAACTAATTTTGCTCTGAGTTCATAGCTGCCGCAGACTCACTTACAACTTTCTCGTATCACATAACAGCTGCCTTTAGACGAAGCACGCATCATGATTACTTGCATCCATATACACTCTTTAAACCACAAATAGTAAACACAACTTGTAGTAAAAAATAATCTCACTGAAAAGAAAGAATGTACTGTGCTTAGTATAGAAGTCACCTAGCATTGGGTACTATTACTAATGTAGGATATGTAGTTACCACAGCACCTGTCTTTAGTTTCACTAAATGTAGATTTGAGTCACAGTAGAACTGAGTTTGCTGTTTGTTAAGACTAAGAAAAAAGTGAAGATTCATCTCTGGTGTCAGGTTGCTCTCAGCGCCGTGACCGTGGCGAGGATTAACGTTTGTCGTTGTTGTACGCAGGAAGCAGCGGATCCAACCGAAGTGGAAAGAGAAGCACAAAAGGAGACGGAGGCAACAAGTCAGGCGGAAGTGGAAGTGAATCCGACAGCACCAGCAAGCGAAGTCGAGCCCCCAGCGAAAGAAGCCTCCCCCCTCTCCCCCCGCTCCCCCCTCCCCCTCCCTCCAAAACCTGGCCAGCTAGCGGCCATGCCGGCAGACCTCAGCGGCAGTAGACAGTCCTTCCGCATGGCCATGGGCAACCCGTGTGAATTCTTCGTGGACGTCATGTGAAACCAGACTGGACGTTTTGTATGGTAGAGAATCTTTGACAAGGACCTGGTAGTCTTTCTTACAAAAAGGCTGTGAGTCCTGATTTTTCTGTTGACAAAAGAACAAGTTTTAAAATTTTGAGAAACAATATGCACCCGCTGTAATACTTTTTTGCGACTACTTCTTCATGAAAGCCAGCAAAATGGCTGTTTTACTCCATATTCTACAATATCTTACCGTCCAGTGTGCAGTTAACCTTCTCTCTGCTGTAGTAACCTTTTGGTACCAAACTTGTACTGGAGTTTGGGTGTCTCAGCAGGTAGAAGGTTAAACAGGGTTTCTTATTCACCATTGCCAAGAAGAAAGTGCTTTGTTGTCAGCAGGGAGGTACCAAGACTTCTTAATACACAGAACTTATAGGAACAAGAATGACTGGGGAGTTGTAGACATATTCTTGATGTCAAGAATGGAGAAAGCGGAGGAGTGATTTGCCGTAGGTTCTATGCACTACTCAGTGTGCCCTACAACTTACAAGAAAAGGACTTTGCCACTAGCCTCTACCTAAACAGTGCTTGCAAGACGTCCAGTGCTTATTGTACAAAGGAAATCCTTTTTGCAAAAAAAAAATCATGTAATTAAGAGAAATTTTTGTATTGATATCTATGTAGTGGCAGTTTGTGAAGTTGAGCACTTTTGAGCTCAGAGTTAAAATGTTGTTGGGCTTGAAAGAAGTGCACAACAGCAATGTAGAGCAGTGAAGTTAGGAGCGCATTCAGCAACACCATTCACCTTTGTACCAAGAGATTAATATTTATGTAACTAGCTAGTATATCTCTCTCAAACCAGCCAATTTATTTGTTATTGATGATTTTAGGAATACAGAGGAGTTTGTATGGTTTTGTTTTAACCATGAATGCCAGCTACACACTGCTCTGTTCAGAAACTTTTGATTTTTGTAAAGTTTTGCCAATATTTGTCATGCTAAGATGTAGCACTAGACATTTTACATTTACAGAGATGCTGACAATTTAAGATCTTAACAAATTTAGTGTCAACATTTGAGCTACCAAAATATCAGTATTGGCTCCTAAGTGTGAAATGACCAGTGCTATATGTAGGGGATGATACAACTGCTTCTTCTCTGTGGCATCCTTTGGCAAAACGGCACCACCTCGATTCTGTTGTATTAACTCTTAGCATTCTACATTCACCTCGAAAAGATAAAATGCCGGTAAGTTAGAGTGCTAAGAGTTAAGGGTGGTGTTCTATCATTTCTCTCAGAGCCTTTTTGTAAGCAGGCATGCAATACCAGTAGTAAACTGTTGTAATATTGTAGAAGACAAGCCCGGTTGTTTCGGGAGTGGGTATGTTTGACGTGTACATGACGTGCCCACACTATCACTGTCGACATGTAACGGTCAGACAGTGTTTTACCAGTGGAGGATCCCCAATGTTAGTGCCAACATTTTTTTTTGTGTAACAAATGTTTCTGTCTGGTTCCTGTACATGTATATGTGGTCGACATAATTCTCTTTTGGTACCTTTGTATCTTCTCTTGCCGCCAAGAGAAAGCCACATTTGAAGCCTATGTTTATACCTGTACAGTTTGTGCCTATGATTTGTTGGTAGTGTATGGTAGCACGGCCACTGTTTCTCAACAATACATGCCTCAGCGTATGTCAGGGAGACTAGTTCTCCCAATTTACTGTATTATTGATTCCAATATGTCTTGTTTTTGTCAAGAGTTGTTTTAGCAATTGTATGTATAATGCACTTCAGATTTGCACTCATTTAGATTCTGTAACTGTTATTAGTATATTTTGACTTCATTTGTAGTATTATTTCTGGAAAGTCTCCTTTGTAGATGAAAAGTGAATGTCAGTACAAACATGTAGTTATTTCGTCAAACCCATTTTTTGCAGGACAGGCCCTCCTTCAAGGGTAGTGTTTTCTGGGTTTTTGTTTTGCCTTGCCCTCCCCATACCATTATCACAGTCTCAATGAAAAGTTGAGGTAAAGTAGTAGCACAAGTAATGAAACTGTCTTCTTAGGACATTTCGTTGCTCTAGACCTTACACAACTTTCTTACAAGACATGTAAGACTATTCTTCCTGAAGTTCAAGACATGTTCATACTTCCTTGTAGATTATGTACAGAACAACTTAACAAGCCTGTAACTTTAAAACAAATCACACATTTGTAATTGCTGTTCTTACTGCCACTTTATTTCACTCTTTGACTTCAGTGGACAAATAGTCTGCAACCTTTGTTAGAGGTAAAGCATTTGTACACCCAGCCTAGCAATGTAATGGGGGAGGGGGGGAGTGGACTCCAACCATATCTGCCTTATGCCTTTCCAATGCTGTGAGGCCTTTATTAATACAATAAAAGGAAAACTCACAGAATACTTCAGGTGTGTGGTCTTGCTTCTTCTGTGTCTACAAATGTATGTTTTTCAGCAGTGGATTTAGTAATGCTAGTTACATGTCCTATTAGTTTAGGACCTCAAGGAATATAATTATCGAAGAGATGCTTATTTGAATACAGGTTGAAAAAAAAAGAGAACTTGTAGTTTAGTTGTGCTAGATAAGCAGGAGTCAGACAATGCCTTTCCTTCTGTTCATTAAAATTAGGATTTGGTCAAATACATTGTAAGACGTTCCTAGCAGGAGAAAATTTTGCAAAAAATTGCCACCATATTGTATATCATACAAAGCAGCTTCGAAATGAGCAAACATGGCATTATTTATGTCAAAAAATGGTAACAGCAGTGTCTTAGAATACATTTTACTATCATAACGATTTTGTGTTCAGTACAACTTGGATGAAACATCTATTTGGAGCCCTAATTACTCTGAAAGAAAGGGCATCCTGCACACTGTCCAAAAACGGCGCCACCAAGCGGCGGTAGATTTCATTGCAAGAAACCATGAATCAATGAGGGGCAAAACTAATTTGGATCGCTAGGGGTCCCCACTGACTGAAGTGTGTATTAATACACTTTACAATGCGTACTAGTATTAAAGGCTTCAATAAATGACCCTAAATTTACAGTTACTGCAGTGTAAAAGACGAAATTTAAGGTAAAGTAACATCTGGTCTATTGTCTCAAATGAACTCAAATAACCGGGCACAGAAAGTAAACAGTTTATTTCATGTTTGTCCTACATGTATGTACCATGTATGTACTAGTGGCATTTCCACAACTCATACCCAACATTACGTACATATAACCTCCCCTAGAAAACTTTCATCCACAAAAATGTAGGTCTATAAACCTTACAGTAGGAAATTTTAAACTTATATTAATAACAGTCTTAAGACCAAAGACTCTATAGTAGTACTAAAGAAAAGGATGTTGTAATATCTTCTAAGGCCACACAAATTTAATTCCTTGGTTAAAGGATTTTTCAAGAAAAATAATGGAGCGGGCGGGCGAAAAAAAAACAGGCCTAGGCATCCTATTATGGCCCCAAATGGTACGATAGTAGTCAAAATTTAGACAATGAATTTTGAACTTTTAATTTAATGATACCATTGCATTGAAAGATGGAATAACTGTAACAACTAGGATTGAAAGGACTGTTTTCAACTGTTCAGGGCAAAATATGAACATTTTGCAGTTGATTCTGAATTTTTATTTTTATTTGCAAATCAGAAAAAAATTAAGCGGGCGAATCCGTTAACCAAGAAATTAAATTGGTGTGGCCTAAAGGAAAGGATGTTGTAATATCTTCTAATCTGGTGCTTTGGTTATAATGCAGCAAAATCAAAAATACAAAAAGCAATGATTGCAATGATAATGAACACGTAAAAGCAAATAATCCAGTTGCTTTAAAAACACCATCAAGAGCTCATTAACTGAAAACTGAAAAGTGTGCCTTTCTTAATTAATAATAACCACAACCTCTTAAATGAGTATATATTTTGAGTAGTACTACACAAAAGATCTCTTATGATAGCTGTCATGGGCTAACTGTGACAAGATCATGTGAGCATACTGATTATGTACATTTTGACAATGTAACGAGCCAGTGTGTTACACCAAAAGGCGGTAACCATTTATATACTGGCTATACAGATACGGATAGTTCATTGCACAAGGAGATAGTATGTTTTGCAGAGTCATCTTCAACATTTTACATCATACTACAACCTGTCTTAACAGCCTAAATTGATACTGTACAGCATTTTATGTTTGTCATGTTGCAAAGCAGCATTTGTTGCATGTTTTCTGAGATTGTGCTATGTTGGAGAATACTGTATAATGATTCAGTCTTTTACATGAAGCGGCATTATATATATCATGATAACATAGTGGGAAAAGTGAACAACCAGTCAAAAAAAAGAGTCTACTAGTGGCTAAGAAAAACAGTTCATAACACAAAACGGTTGAGACAGAAAAAAGGGAGACTACACAGATATGCTGATATCACATATACATGTATGCATCATGTAGCATGCAACTAAAATTAGATGAACAAGAGAAGAGCCAAGAACTTGATACTAAATAAAATAAAAGAATTAAATGATGAAGACAGTGAAGAATCAAGACACATTATGATAGAGAAATCTTTCAACTTTGTATCAGTCTGAATCCCTCTGAGTTGGACAATTTATATTGATTAAATACTTTATCATCTTTATACTATTGCTTATTCATCTAGACTTTTTCTCATTTTTTTTTGCTGTAATCTACAATAATCCATTTACAAGGCCCTCTATTGAATACTGCTAGAAATTTTGTTACACAACTGCACTCCCCTACACCTCTTCAAAGTATCTTGCACTCGAAAAACAACAAGGGGTTCCATAGGAACTATAAGGTGTAAAATTACATGTGAGCATCACTAAGTCCATTAAGTATTCACCGTCCTTATAACAGATCATGGAATTATGAGAAACAATACAACCCATCCCATATTAAACCCTACATACCTCAACAAAAACTTTAAAATGCCAAATAAGATGGTAGAAATTTAAACTTGCACTGCTAATTCTGATGGTCACATGGGTCTGAAACATCCTTTGAAAGTAAGGCCACACCGACTTAATTTTATTGATGACATCCGCGCGCGCGTTGATTTTCGCCTGTTCTCAAAAAAAAAAAAAAGATCACGTCCACCGAGGTTCTGGCCTGGCTCTAGGCCAGTCCATGGTAGTTAGCGACAATAGGGAGCCGGGCACCCAAGCTCCACGACTGAAGAACTCAGTACATACGTACAGTGCCGATTTATAAATTCCGAAAAAGCCTGCATGTGCCGGCTTGTCGTATACGTCGCTAAGTAATGCCACAAATTCACAATAACAGCTTTGCGGTTTAATAGCATTTTTATTTTTGGCCGTTTTTTTCGCCCGCCCGCACTAGTTTGGGTGTCTTCAGAGGATGTCATCCATAAAATTAAGTCGGTGTGGCCTAAAACAATAAACTAATAAAGACACAGAACTGAAAATTTCTTCATGAGCACCATCAACTGAAATTTCTATTGGGTAAGCAGACTTGTCCATTGGCAAGCATCTATTTAAGAGTACTATTACTAGCTTATAACATATGTACATTTACAACATTGTCTTGTCTTGAACATTTTCATGATTGTAACAATACCAACATGTACATGTAGTAACACTTACAAGCTCAATGTATATTATGTGATGAAATTTTTAAAATGATGATTAGTGCATAGCTTAATTAATATACATGTATGTTGCTTTGCTACTGCATTCTTTTTGGTTGAATGTTTTATACGTTTTTTCAAGCATGATGTTGCACTGTCCATGCCCAATAATGCTCTCAGCATTTAACGCATCTCTAATGCTTAGAATGCTTAATAACTCTATAAAATGCAACCCCTATGCAGAGAATGGTTACTACCCAATTATACCAAATATGGACTGATTTGGACTAAAAGACTTTTGATACAGGGGTGATTGGAGAAGAAGTGGCTACTGGGTGGAATGCCATCATCTCATATGTCTGTTAAGATGTTGTGAAAGTGGTTGTCTCCTCCCAAATCCCTGGTCGTTTTGAAACTCAACTTGGTTTTCTCTTTGCCTGATGTCACCGCCAGCCTGGAAAAAAAGAGACATTCCAAAATTGTACTATATGTAACGTTACTGTTCAAACAATTTCACAATTTCGCTACAGTGGAAGTTATACAGGTCTACAAACTACAGAAAACACTTAGAAGAAAACAGATCCTAACTTTTTTGCCAGACTATCATTAGTTTATTACTGTGGTTAATGAATGATTCAGATTGGCAAGGAAGATAGATGTACACAACAACCAGGGAACATCAGAGATGCCAAGGAACTAGATACATAATCCTTGGCTAAAACCACAAGAGCAGTGGCAAAATTACAATACAAAAAGCCACCAAAGTCTCCCTCCACAGACATGCACTTTATCCAGAGACTTAAAGCAATATTATGTAAGATTTTCACTATTTTGAACATCATTGTTTTAGTACTTTTTACATGTTTCCTTGCGCTACACTGAGGAAGTAAAAGATCAACGTCATTGCGCCACAAAAATGCGTTGGAAGCTGCCAAAGATAAACGAACGTAAAAAGCTGTTTGTTTACATTCTTTTTAGGAGCCTCCTAAAAATACAGCGGGCCTGGTGCAACTTATTCTCGTGCTGTGCTGATTCGCCAGAAAAGCGAAATAGTGACGCTAATATGTTGAAAGTTATTAAAAATGACAATCGAGATGAGAAAATTTCAATTACTTAAATTTACAGTTTTGGTGCAAAAATCTTACATAATATCGCTTTAAGGTTTGCAGTTTAAGAAAGCCGTGCACCTTGACCTGGCCTATCCCATCACCAGGCTCTCTATCATCATCATCATCATCATCATCCTCGTCACCATGTCCGTCACCCACACCCCCCCCTCCTCCTGATCGTTAGCCTGATCTTCGTTAGCCTGATCTTCGTTAGCCTGATCCTCGTTACCATCATCAAAGTCCTTGTCCACGTCTTGCATGCCGTGGTTCTCGTCATTTACCGGGTCCGCCATGTTATCGGCATCTGCCAGTACAGTGTGAGCACAGTGTTATTACATGTAGCATGCATTGTGAAGCAAAGGACTTAAACATTGTCAATCATTCCTGCTAAAAGGTATTACAGTCAGGGTACTGTAGGTGTGGCATGCACAGTACAGGACATACAGCTATATTTTTCTATTTCTTGTGAATCTCCCAGGAGTACGTTAGCATATTCAAATGTAATCAACATTAGCAAGACTGTCAGAAAGATCTAAAATTGAATACTAGTATATCTAAGGCTAAAGTAGCAGACAAAAATGTCAGTGTGAAATTTGGCTAAGTGTTTGAAATAGGAAGGCACATTACCCCACACTTCTGGAGCAAAAAATTTGTGGATGAAGATGAACTCCACTTTGTCGTAGATTGTAGTTTATATAGTAATGATAGAAATAGTCTTTTTAAACATATTACATTTCCATACTTCCAATCCTTGACTTATATTGAAAAATTCATCTTTCTTATGCTTATGTGCTTTGATCATCCTGTATTAAACAAACCCATTTTAAATTATATTTCTAACATCACAAAGAAAAAAGAAGAAGCAGAACCTCTGTATTTGAGTAGTTTTAGAGCTGGTGTAGTAAGATTAGTATCAGTAGTCCTGTTTGTACTACAAACATTTATATACCTTTTCATCTGTCCTGTCCTTAGCCCGGTAGGGCATGAATGTACAATAAAAGTTTAATCTGTCTATAAACTACTCTTGAAGCCAGAGTACCACTGGACCTCACTGATTTCTAAACAGCCAGGTAGTGCTATAGGACCAAAATCGAATCTGGCCAGCAGACAGTGCCCAACCGGCTGGGCTATAGTTCTAGCTGACTGAGTAGAAACCATCCAAGTCCCACAGTACTCTGGCTTCCAGGGTTAGCTACAGACTCACCTCTGTTGTGTACTGGCATGAGGTCGGGGAGCTGGACCACAGGCTGGATGTTGTTATCTGCCACCTGCCCGCCACCTGCCAACGGGTGGTCCACCTGCACCTCATGGTCAACTGCCACCTGATGATGTCAGGATAAGATTAGGCCTATCTGGTTAAAGTTACACTCACACATGTTGTATAACCATTTTTTGGTGCAAGAGTTTTTGCGAGGCTGTGACTGAAATGACTAAAGTCTATTTGCTGTTGAAGACTGTAATCATCATCATAATCATGTACATGTATAATCATCATCTTCATCATAATCATATGTAATGACGATGATGATGATGAATTACTGTCATAAAATGGATAAAAGACATTTTTTGTTTTACCACAGTCTTCTAATTTGAACATTGTACAAAGCAACAACAAGAAACAATGCATTAAGTGTTTTTATAGGCTTGACATCAGTTGTCATTTCCAAATCTCTCACAACTTGCAGTTATTTTGACAGAGTAAGCAGCAGAGATATGGAATGGATGTTCTGACCTGTGGTAAGTTCTGGTCAGGCCTCTCCACCTGCATCATCTGTTGGTCACTTTCCTGACCACCAGGCACCAGAACTTCCACCTCATGTTTCACCTGGAGACAGCAACAAACACAATTATTCCATCATACAGGAACATGTTAGTATCACACCTTTTACCTCTGTCACTTTGAGCCAACCCATGTATCATTGTTATTTCCCAAATATTTTGGGGCAGGAAATTTCAATCAGAATATGGCAATCAATGGAACTGCCTGCAAAAGGGCATTCACATACATGTACTTGATACAAAATTATATATTGAAACACTAGAGGCGAATAGAAACAGGAAAACCCAGACTCCCAGGATGCTCCCATGACCCCAGTGTGTTAACCGTTAGGCCATAAGGTCCAGGAACAGTCAGTATGTAGCACTTTAAACGCCACTGATACATGTACATTTTGACAGAAACTTGCCATCAACTAGTTTTCTACCCTCCCTACCAGTGATTGGTCTATCCCGATAGATAGGGTGCAGCCCCCTGCTGTTCTGGCTGGTCCTGGTCCATGTCCTGTCCCAGAGCAAAAGGCCCCTGCGCACTAACCGTTAGGTCCAGGACCTTAAAACCCCCCGTTACATATTGGCGGAAACTTTCCATCAACCGGTTTTTGACCCTCCCTACCAGTGGTTGGTCTATCCCGATGGGTGCGGCCCCCTGTTGTTCTGGTTCTTCCTGGTCCATGTCCTGTCCCAGGGCAAACGGCCCCTGATGTCCAGGCTGGGCATCCTGTCCACCCTGACCCTCCTCCCCGGCCTGACCCAGCGGCTGCAGACCCCGCGCCTCAAGGTCATCCTGGGGGGCGGAAATGGGACATAATCAATAGATTAGCTTTGGTAAAATTGTAAATTCGTATTGCGAGAATCATTAAGAATTAGCTCTGTTAAAATTGTATCCTAGTATAGTTTATGTATCTATCCTTGTTATTTCTTCTTTGCCATACGTTTTACCAGTCACAGTTGTTGAGCAATAAAGTTGATTTGATTTGTTTTGTTTTTTTTCATACAGAACATCCCGTCTGTAGTTCCTAAGTGTCAGAAAAGATGTTGTCTGCTTTGCTTTACTTTATCCATCCACTTCTACCATCTGGGGTGTCGTGGAAGGGACAGTTGGCGGCTGATGGCGAGTCTGGAAGCCGTTGTTAGTGTAAGGCCATGCCTGTTCAGGGTGTCCTTCACGCGCAAAAATTCTGATGCAACGCTGACCAAAAATCCAACAGAAATCATGAAAAATCAGGGTTTTGGGCAGGCGCATTACATTCTGCAGACGTGCTTTATATACCTGATCTAACACTCGGGCATCCTCATCTTTGTGCTGAGTGTCATCTTCATCCCCAGCATCCAGCGGGTGAGGCAGGTTGTCATCTGGCTGCACCTGGTTCCCTCCGGCCACCTGATGCAGCTGCAGATTCAGCTGTTTGTCTGGGTCATCCCCAAGTGGGTGTAACCTGTCCCCCCCTCCCAGCAGTTGGTCTGCTCCATCCTGCTTGTCACCTGCGAGCTGCTGACCAATGAAGTTTGATCGTCCTCGCATATTCTATGATGAAAAATATGAAAAATAAATTATCATATTAAGAAAGTCTGATGAAAAAATAGTTACAGACAAAAGTTATCACTGGACTGATAGGCCAACACTAAACACAGTTAACATTTTAATTCGAAAAATGTTTATGATAATAATTTATACACAATCATGATACACAACATTTGCTTTCTCTAAACACCCCTAGTCTTTATTTAGAGCAAAAATAGACTTGTTGCACATTGTACAGTGACACCAATGTATTGTGCACAGTGGACCAGTCAGAATTGCCCTGAGGAAGGTGACAGACGGTCACCGAAACGTCACCTGAATAAAACACTAACGAGTCTTGGTTGTACTATCATGAAAGTTTATCTGTGTTGGTAGTTACATGTTTAAAGTTAAAACTTTTGTTCCAACACAAAAAATTCTCTCACCTAGAGCTTTCGACCAGTCACTCTGGTCTTCCTCAGTAGACTGAGTCTTGGTTGTGTAAAAACATTTTGTTCAGTGACTTAACAACCCGATGAAACTATTCATCCCATAGTTTTAGTTTGTTGATGCCAAAGTAAGAGAGATGCCTAACCTGTATGCTGTCCTGGTCATCAAGGTCTTTTCCATCTCCATTTCCCACCTTTCCAACCTGCCATGCATCTGGCAAGGAATGTACAGCGTAAGTACATGTATATTATAATATATATCCGCTTCACACCTGAGGTGTTGCCAAAAAGTTATTAGAGCATACACGTTTCTGTCACCGCTGCTGTTTGCATACAAAGAGAGATTCTTTATTGACACATCAAAAAAAGTACAGAGACTTTTGTATGGTCTTCTACAACTTAACTAAAGATCTAACAAAGCTAAATTAGTAAATACATGTGTGGATAACGTCATCTTACATACAGAGTATATGTATGATGTAACAATAAAGGTTAACTATTCTCTAACATGTGTTCTCTAAGATCAAAACATTCTTTAATATATTTTCCTATTTGAACACTGTATTGGTTATCTCCCCTGAGAATGTAGTTGCATTTATCTGTACATGATCAACAGTTTGAAGCTGGAGAGTCAATAAAAAAGGTAAATGACGTATAATTATTCAATGACAGATATGAGCATCATGTAACACACTGGAAGAAAAGTGGCAAACCTTGGTGTATAATTTGATTGTCATCTTTGTCTTTCTTGTCTCCTAGTTTGTCTTTCTGGATGGCATTTTCATCTGGCAATCCCTAAAGAACAAAGGTACATTACTTGAAATGTTTGAAGTTTATTGCAGCAACAATAATGAATTATAGTACATGTAGCTGACAGTGACAAACTTTGTATTATTTATTACTTAAAAATCAAATATCTTCCATTCACTCTTTTATATAATGGGCCAAATTCAATCATTAGCAAAAGAATTTGATTCTAAAGTATGGCATGGGCATGCAACAGCACGTCAGCAGAACGTACTGCACCTGCAGCATAGCACTTTGACAGAATGTCTCATATAAGGTCATATTCTTACATATGAAGTTAACATCCTGTCTGAAGTTTCCAAATGCCATGTCGAAAAAAATATCGTCTGCAACAGGCAAAATTTTGATGCAATGTTGGCCAAAAATCCAACGAAAACCATGAAAAATGGGGGTTTTGCGCAGGCGTAGTACGTTCTGTCGATGTGCTATGGACAACTACACTGAGTAAGAAATAGCGCCTACCAAGCCGTCCCTAAACTGGTTCTGTAGCTCCTGTCGTCTTTTCTGAGCCTCCAGCAGTTGTTTGTGTGTCTCGTCCAGACCAGGGTGGAGCCCCCCTCCCACTCCCAGATCAGTGTCATCACCACCTGCACCTGGCACCTGCACAAACAACGGCTGCTGCGCACCTGGCAGGTCCACAGTCTCCTGGAACAGAACACACAAAGTTTATTGCACAACTATTCACAAGTATGGCATCTAGTAGTATATAACATGTGTTAGATGATGTGTTATGCCGAGGGACAAATACAGATAAACTTTATTGCACAACTACAAACAAGTATGGCATCTAGTAGTACATTGTATATAACATGTGTTAGATTATGTGTTATGTCGAGGGATAAATACAGATAAACTTTATTGCACAACTACAAACAAGTATGGCATCTAGTAGTATATAACATGTGTTAGATTATGTGTTATGTCGAGGGATAAATACAGATAAACTTTATTGCACAACTACAAACAAGTATGGCATCTAGTAGTAGTACATAACTACAACTCCATAGGGCTAATCTGGTCTACGTCGCTGATAATTTTGTAGAAGAGCCATATAGTGTGGGATAAACTATCATAAAGAATGAACTATGGTTAGTACAGTCACAATATCATTGGTTAGTATGAAAGAAAAAAATATTTAGTTAGTCATGAAAGACATAAAGTGGTTAGTATGAAAGATAAAAAAAATATAGTTAGTTATGTAAGACAATAAAAGTGTTAAAGTGTTAGAAACACTGTTAAACTATGAGTTTATACAATCAATGATCAAATTAGTTATCCTTTCTATTTTGATGTAACTAGCACTGCAGTAACTACAGTGTCTATACTTAAATAGAATGTACTTTTCAAAAAGCACAAATTTTCAAAAAGTCTCAGTAGAGGATCCATAACTTTTAATGGCATATTGCCCCTCGGAATTGCTTGTTCCAGGAAGAGAGTAGATGAAATGTCTGTTATTTAACACCTTGTTGAATGTAGAGGAAAGTTATGGGTTAGTGTGTTAGTTGTGTAATGTTCTGCCATCCTTACATGCAGCTCTGCTGCCACACCTACCTTCTGCAGTAGCTGCTGCCTCCGTACCGGCTGCCTTCTCATGTACGGAGCTGCTACATGCTTCTACCAGCGCAATACAAGAACGCTCTTTCAGTCCATGTCAATGTGAAACAAGCACTGCACAATTCATGAATTAGGTGTATAACACTTCAAACCTACCACACTCATATAAAGGCCAATTTTGTAAGATTGTAATTTAGAATAGTTTGAAATTGATAGCCTGGTTACCAAGTACCGAATTTGGCCCGAATTTTAGCTTTCCTTTCTGCAAAGTCAAAGACGATCAGTAGCTACAATAGGTTTAGTAACCAGGCTATGAAATCGACAATTGTTGTACTTTGTAATTGTCAAATATTGTTGTATTTTACAGTAAAGAGAGAAAAATTGAAAGTTTCAAGTGGCATAGAATGTCTGGCAAAACTTGTAACATATTTGATAAATAATTAAGTTTTGAGAAATTCCAAAACTTTTTTTGATACAAAAATGTTGCTGTAAGATTCTACAGCCAAAATCTGACAAAGAGAGCCTTTCAATGTGGTACATTATCTATATCTGATATCATCTACATTGTAGCCGTGCATTTGAAGATCACTTTCCACGTTGACTAGCTGAGTAGCTCATGCTGTTGGAATACATGCTGTTAGAGACAGCTAATACTACAACACAGCCCTGCAGACACTTGTTGTGTCATATTGATATGAGTATTAAACCAAAGTGGTTGGCATAACACTGAACTCTTGTTACCTAGATATAACACTGAAACAAGAATGAAGACAGGTGAGTTTGAAAAAAAAAAGAATTTTTACACACAAGGAAAAACATTAAATACTAAGTGTCTGCAAGGCTGTACATGAAGGAGCTGAGAAAAAAAGTATGTCATGGTCGGCAGCTGCATCACCTGCGGCACCTGCAGCTGTTGCCTTGGCAACGCCTGCACCTGTGGCTGCCACTGCTGCCGCTGCCATGCTCCAGCTGCACCTGGCACATACCGCTATCGAGGCAAACCAAAATGAAAAGAAACCCTAAGTATTAATTCTTGATTGATTTAGTGTTAAATGTGTTAAATACCTAGAGAGAGACAATTGACTCTGAACTGAACCGAGTGTAAACCAACAGCAAGAGACCATGTCTAGCAAAATATTAGACGTTAAACAAGGACAACAACAACAACATTAATTCTACTTTTAACCCTTCAAGACAGTCATGTGCCAGGGTCTAATCTAGCCAGTTGTAACACTTGAATGGTTAAACTCTTATGGTTTGATCATGGACTGTTTTCTATTTCTGGATGTCACCCTGAATACGAATAAAAATCACATAGCAACCAACCAACTCACAATCATTTTCTGTTGCCACTAAGAAACAAAGCAGGTTCACAAAAGATGTAAATAAATATGATAAGTAGAAAATCATGCATCAAATACCTTTGAATTCAAATCTGGTTGTTTTTGAGCCACCTGTGCAACATGCTGTTTCCTATTCATCAGCTGCTGATTTTGCAGGATGGGCTGTTGCTGAAGAAGGTTTTGCTGTCCACCAGCCAACTGTTTCTGCTCAATGAGCTGTCCCATCCCTGTCAGCTTCTGCTCCAGCTCTGCCTGAGCTGTCCTGTGTTTCTCCTTCATCTGTTTCTGCACCACAGCGTGATTGTCCAGCTCAGCCTGCTGCTGTTCCAGCTCAGCCTGTTGCTGTTCCAGTTGGGACTGTGCGGCTGCCACGGCTGTCCGCTGTTCACTGATCAGCTGTAGCAGCTCCTGTTTCTCCCCCTCCAAGCGCCTTTGTCCATCCTGAGGAAGACATTTTGTTTGATCAATTATTTTTTCATGCACTCAAATCAGCCTGCAAGCTGCTTTTCATTGAGGCCAAGAGGCAAGAGATTAGGGTCAGACAAAATATATCAACAAGTTAAAGTTTACATCATTTAAAGTTGCCTCTGTCCATCCTAAGTAACATATACGGTGTACACCATTGATGATTATCTATTATCTGCTCCATCCTAAGTAGGACGTGCAATAAAAGTCATAACTTAATATCTATACAAGCAATTGCCAACTAAAGATGTTACGGCCAGTGAGTGGTAGGCAAAAAGTGATGGACAGTTGTGTGAGTTGCTTACCGATAAGTTGCATATGTCTTAAAATAACTTGCATGTATACTACATGTATCTGTATCTGTATAGCCGGTATAACCGCCTTTCGGCGTAACACACCAGCTTCGCAGGCACGCGGCACGGCGGCAGCTGGCTACATTACACCGATCGACTTGTTACACCTAACCCTTGAACTTCTAGCTCTAGAGACATTGTCTAGACATGTGTAGTATCTGTATCGGTATAGCCGGTATAACTGCCCTTCAACGTAACACACCAGTATGCTAATACACAAAATAGCGATTGCTTGTATTCTTACACTAGAAATGCACAATACGCATTTGGTGTGCTTGTTTTGTGATTCAGTTTTGGAGCAGACTTTTAACAAGATCAAGTTTGGACTTTTTTTATTTTCAATAGAATGCAGCTCACACCAACCTGAGATATTGTAATCTGTTTAACAAGTTCCTCCTGGTCTCTCGTAAGCTGTGTGTTTCTTTCCTTCAAGCTCTGAATAACATCTGTGAATGGAAAATAGTAACTTAAGTTAGTTTACAATCTCAACCTAAAGCCACACCAATTTGATTTCTAGGTTAACAGATTTTTCTAGAAAAATAATGGAGAAGGTGGGCGAAAAAAAAAACAGGCCTAGGCATCCTATTATGGCCCAAAATGGTAAGAAAGGAGACATGAAGTCAACACACCAGGCTGGTTCAAAATTTAAACAATGAATTTTGAACTTTTAATGATACCATTGCATTGAAAGATGGAATAACTGTAACAACTAGGAAGAAAAGGACTGTTTTCAACTGTTCAGGGCAAAATATGAGCATTTTGCAGTTGATTCTGAATTTTTATTTTTATTTGCAAATCAGGAAAAAATGAAGCGGGTGAATCCGTTAACCAAGAAATTAAATTGGTGTGGCCTAACAATTAGTATTTCTAATGGCCTTTGTTAAAAAAAACAGAAAAAAAAACAATGCAGAACACAATCAATGGAAAAGGGAGGAATGTATGCTGATTAAAAAAAAAGTAATGCAAGGGATAAAGAAAATGATATGGATGGGACATAATCGAACCAAAGAATAGAAAGGATGAAATTTGAATAAAAAAAGTAAATAAATGATAACATCTGACTTTGAGATTTTTAAAGATACTTTTATCGTTACATGACTTCTTTCGATAAAACTTTGCAAACATTGTTCATTCTGAAGTATTGTCACCTCTGAGTCTTTGTAGATCCGTGTCCTTTTGATCTTTTAACTTCTGGTAGTTGTCCAGATGTTGGTCCACAATTTTTTTCTGTTCATCTCCAAGGCGGACATGCTGGTCTTGTAGTGAAGAATATTCTCTCTCCAAGTCCTCATGCTGATTCTGTAGATAGCAGAATGGAAAAAAAATGATACATGTATTGTAGTATTGTTGTTTCTGTTTTATTTACCCAGGGTGGCCCAACTGAGTGTACATGAACATGTGTAGGGCTCTTCTGATTCTAAAAAAACTACCTACACCAAAAAACAGTTACTCAAGCAATTTGATATGATTTTGGAAATGATCATATGTTTCAGCTTGCATCCACTATCTCTTTTTTTTGGCCTTCTACTGAGAAATTTTAAAGTGTAGATGGAATAAGCAACCATGATCAACAAGGGATCCCACCAATGACAATTCACAGACTTCGACTTATTTTAATCAACAGTTTTACTTACCCTTAACATCTTATACTGCTGGTTCAGAGAATCATATCTGTTTTCTGCTTCTTGCTGTAAGGGACATTTTAAGAAATTAAATGCACTATCATCATACTGAAACTATTTTCAAGAGAGGATTTGAAAAAAGAAAACAAAAAATCAACATTAAAGCCATTGTATTTAATCTAAAATTGACCTTTCTGAACCTGTCTTTGAAACATAAGCTACTAAATTTAGCTACAGTACAGATGCAAACATTCATCCCCTGAAAAAAATTATTATTTTATTATAAACATACTTAGGCAACCATAAACAGCTCTCAAGAAAACATACCTTTTCCTTGGCAAGAACTTGTTCTGACTCAATCTGCTTCTGCTCATAATCTGAAAATCAGAGAATAACAAACAAAATTGATTATATTTTGACTAGGTATCATCTATCCTTCTGTTTATTGAGAGACAACACATTTTGATTACTAAATACACAGGTTTAATAGTTACTATAATATATGATCAATGCAGATAAAAGAATATACATGTAATACATGACTGATAAGTTTACCCTCTTTATCTCTTTATCTCTTTTATAATGCTATAACAGTCTGAGGCAACATCCACACATATATTCTACACTAACAATTTTACACTGTGATTTGAGATAGGAAATACATTTCTAGATACAAGTTATCAATTCCCTGATATGTCTTTATTTTTGTGCAGTCAAATCATTAATATCATTATTGCATCAGCATGCTAACCATAATGTGCAACAAAGTCTCTATAAATTATATCACAGTAAACCTCTGAGGCAACATGCACATTTGGTATTAAATTTGTATTGATCACAAGATAATCAGTCTACATCAGGAAGGTTAAGGTGCTACAGGGAGGTGTAACATCCGTGTCCATAATATCACTAGGGTCCATAATATCACCACCTTGAGAAACAGTGTGCTTTAAGATATTTTTACTGCAACATACTTTTGGTATGCACTCCTGCACACCTCAAATGTACATACCTAGGGTATGTTGCAGTAAAAATATCTGTAAGGACACTTTTTCTCAAGTTGGCGATATTATGGACTATGGTGATATTAAGGACACAGATGTTACATCAGGGCCCGAAATTTTGCTATTGTCCCAGAATTGTCCCGAACATAGATTTCAATTGTCCCGAACTGAGGATAGACTGTCCCAACCTGCTTTTCAGGAAATAAGTTTATGACAACGATAAGAAAACAATAACAACTGAATTTGTACAACTTGAAGTCCACTTCATTAGTAAATGTAGGGAAATATATGATGATATCATCTTCGAGGCCCCCCTCCCGACATTTGGAATCACTGATTGGTCAAATATTAAATGTTTGTCAGAGCATTATGGGCTGCCGGCGGTCCGCTGCAGGATTAGTGGATCGCGTTCCTAAATGACGTAGATGGTCTTGGAATTTTCCCCCGACATTGTCCCGAAACGTAATCTGAATTGTCCCGAGCTGAAAATTTAGCGTCGTTTGACACTGGGACACTGTTAATTTCAAGCCCTGGTACAAGTATGCTTTGTGCAAGAACCTATGTACACTGGGTGCCCCTTGAAATCCGGGTCAGGTCTGGTATACAACCAATACTGCTGTTTACACAATGCCATTTTCTCCATAGAGACAGACACTCACTAAATACTCACGATACACAAGGTCTTAGGCAAATCACAGGTTATAGTGCAAGGAGTTAATTTCTGAAGACATTGAGTAAGGTGATTAAGAGTAATAACATTGAAACAGTCAATATAACATTTTTTTTTCAGCTATGATCCTAATTGATCAGAATGAAGCACAATTATCATGAAGTAAACAAAGTAATTCAAATCAAATCTCTTCTTTTCAGGATAGACTCTATACATTGTATATTTACAACATGCATACAGTTGTGTCAAGATTAATTTTTTGGATGCTAGCTGTGGAGAAAGAAGTCTTAATTTGCTATTTCTGAAACCCGCCACTGTTTAAACCCATAAAATACAAATGAGTTATGCGTTTATACATGGAAAACAGCACATTTGCAATACAACTAGAGTTACTAGACATTTTTTAAACTAAAGATAAATTCTCAACACTTTTGGGGACAAGCCAATAATCAAAGATTGGACTGATTATTATTTTGTCCAAAACCTTATTACCTTCTCTTGTTTTCTTGTGCTCGTTCCTTTCTTTCTGTAGAGACTTCTCTAGTCTTGACCGATGCTCATAAACAACTGGAAAGAAAGAGGTAAAAGTTATTTTATATACAAGTAAAGTAAACCGGATAGTGGGTACTAGTATGTTTGTGAGCAAATATCACACATTCACAGAGAAATTACCTGGAAAATTATAGAGGGCCTGCAAGGGGGGTCCCGACAACGCTCTACGCTGAATTCGGAAACCTCTCGATTACGCTTTACGATAAATTCCAAGTGGCTACAACGCATTACGTAGAATTAAAACGCTGAATACGCTCATTGCAAAAATATTAGAGCGGTCCGTCTATGCTCTACGTAGAATTAAAACGGCCGATTTCACTCTACGGAAAAGGGCTTGCGGACCCCCATTATACAATGACATGGCTGTCCTGAAAACCAAATTATATAAGAAGTTGAATCTTAAATACAGTTCAAGTGCTAAGGCATTTCTTATAAGCAGAATGGGGGGGGGGGTGTTTAGATGCAAGTGTCACAAGTTTAACTTATACCAGCTGTACCCCTGGTTCTGTTTAAATTTAGAACTCAACTGTGCCCTTGTTTACGTGTTATCATGTGTTTTTCTTAATTGATGATTTCTACACTCTAAAGATGTCGTTTGTCAACTTATTTGTGTTATTCGTTACCAGCTAAAGCTGTTAGACCAACATTACTGAATGAAGCATATATATGTATCCGAAAGAGATAAACAAAGTCATATAAAATACAAATTTACTTAAGTTTTCTGAAAAACAGTATGAAATGCCATTCCCTGTTGGATAGGCATTTGCAATGAGAAGAATTTATGTCTACAATGTCTAGACAATTGCATTTGCATTATAAAAGGGTTTTAAAGGCATTTGGTACTGGAACCTTCTGAAATTCAGGAGTTAGTAGATATTGGCCCCAGAGTCCAGTACAAAAAAAAATACAGTACCATGTACAGTTGGTGCACAAGAATGATATCCCTGATGTCTTTTATAACTATCAGTATCATATTTTAGTATAATACTTCAAATATATGTATTCAATCTACTATTTAGACTACAATCGTAAACAGAAACTGAGACCTTTTAAAAAATTCCTCATTTTAGACTCCTCTAGAAATAGAAATCGTGATTGTGGAAGCCCTCAGTTGGATGAGGGTTAAAAATTAAATGTCTCATCTGCACCATATAAGATAACCTTAAGACAGCTCTCTTTAACCTCACTCATTGTACATATAAATACAGGTAATACACATTAAATCAATAACGGCTATCCACCCACTACTTGAGTGTTTACCTAGCCAGAGAAGTGATTTATCCTTTCCTAAGAAGTAAGAACACAATTGCTTCTTGTGTTTTCAAGTATGCTTGAATACAATGGGCATTGAAGACTAATTTAACTACACAAACAATATTGATTATGTGGTTAAACAGAGGAGGTTAAGTGGCATTATACACTTTGTACAGGTTTCCAAGGTTTTCGTCAAGAACTGTGATGCAAATATGTTGGTGTCTGAGCTGTACTTGTAAAGTTGTGACTAGTAAGCATCAATGACTTCATATAAATGAGGTTTACCCCAATTTACCATTGATAGTTTAGATCATAGATAAATGACAGATGGACTGTACACATATTTTATCAGGTTTTGAGAAGCATGGTAAATTTAGTTGGTATGTAACAGTAGGGGGGGGGGGTTATAGGTGCTACCAACAGATCCGGCAAACGGGTCTAGACCTTTTAGCGGAGTGGTTAGAGCGTCTGACTGGGACCCAGGAGGTTGTTGGTTTGAACCGGGACCAGTGGGTTTTTACTGGCTCCTCCTGTTTCTTACAGTGGTTCCCACACCAGCCCTAGGAGTTTTGGCAAAGTCCCGCTCCAGGGATGTCGAATTCGGAAGATTCGAGGACGAATCTTGAAAAGAAAAGGGGGAGTAGTGTAACAGTTGGGGGTTTATAGGCGCTACCAACAGATCCAGCAAACGGGTCTAGACCTTTTCGGCCGAGCAGTTAGAGTGTCTGACTGGGGCCCGGGAGGTTGTGGGTTCGAACCCCAGCCCGGGACCAGTGGGGTTTTTACTGGCTCCTCCTGTTTCTTACAGGCACAAATTATGTTGTAATATCGTCATGACAGTACTGACAGCTGTGTAAACAAGAATACAGGAAATATGAAGAGAGAAGCAGCACAGAATCTATACCGACCTTGTAGCTGTGCTGACAGAGACTCCTGTTGTGACTGATATTTCTGTGACCTGTGCTCGGCGTGTTGATGTCTGATCTGTAGTTGGTTGTACTCGTACGCACCGTACCCGAACCCGACCAGCACCAGCACGAAAATCAGAGTCTGCCACTTCCCCTGGCCACGGCGGGCGCAAATCATGCTGACGTCGTCTCTCATCCAAGCGAATCTCTCAAACGTGGACCAACAACTACCGTACTTGCACAGGTAGCCGTCAGCTGGTCTAGGTAGGGGGGAGGGGGGCGTATACAGGTGCAGTGGCGATCTCTCACAGTCCTTCCTTCCGTCAAAACCCAAGCTTGTGTTTACATGATAAAATAATTCTATACAAGGCTAATACAGGGAGGAACGCTTATGAAAACGTTTACAAAGATGAAGCAAAGATTGAAGAAGCTATAGAGAAGTTATCGGGTACTTTTCGTACACCGAAACGCCGGAATTAAAGGGAAGTGAAAAAGTTCCTTTCAGAAGTCTCGCTCTACCTGCATGTCAACATGGCGACGTGTCAGCGCACTGCATGCCGGGAGGTGGTGGGGAAGTGGGCGGGGCATTCGGAGAACTTTCACTTGTGACCTTGGGGAAAGGGAAAGTTCTCCGCAAGGGGCAAGGTTGAAGATGAAATGCACATTGTCTGTGGATGACTAGATTCCTTGTAGAGCCAATTTCATAGTCAAATCTTCAATGTCGACTCTATTTTGAGCTATTTTCACCATTTCATAAAGCATATTCGTTCTTGGATAAACCAAGAACATACAGAATGTCATTGAATAAACTTTGATTTGATTTGATTCGATTTATTAGGCTGATAACACATATGTATGCAGCCAGGACTGCCCAACTAGCCGGAGGCTATTATAACGGGCTAGCCCTCATAACAATAACATAAACGGAACAGTTAACAGTGTCAGTTACAATTCAGATAGACATACTACCGGTACTACTACATAACAGATGTTGTGGCCAAGCGTTAACAAGCTAGAATATCCGGCCTGGTCGTCGTGCGTTTACTACAATTACATTTATATGTCAGGTTAATATACTATTACATAACAGATGTTGTGCACTATATTTACATTGCCAATACAATATTATTCTATTGGACTATTTACTAAGTAGTTGTCATCAAGTATTTATCAAGTATTGTCCATAATTTCTTTTTAAAGGAGCTGATGGAGCGGGTTGTTCGAGTTTCGCTAGTGAGAGTATTCCAGATAGTTATAGCTTGAATAAACTTTCACTTGGTTAAAGTACTTAAAACATCACGACTGGCAAATTTACTTATTGGTTTGTCAGGAAAAGAGCCTAAAAATCAATCATATCAGTAAAATAAATAAGATATAATTACTTTAATTTGTAATTCACATGTTACAGAAACTGAAATTAAACAGCTTAATTTGCAAATCATTCCTTGGAATAATAATGGTAGAAATAACGAAACAAGTCAATACAAACGAGGGTCTTAGTATTGACAGTATTTACACAAGATTAAATGTATACATTAAAGGAGCTATTTTACCTTGCCGACCAGTTGTAGCAGGCCTAAATTGTTACACAGTAACCTATGTATTGACAGAGCAGCATAGAAAACTTGGATTTTACTTCTTTTTTTTTTAAATTGAGAAATTTCGAGCACATTAACTATGCATATATGGGAAATCTAGTCGGGAAGCGACTTTGATTTTAATTCAGTAGCGTGTAAAGTGCCAAAATAGTACGATCATGCCATGCTTCGATGATATTACGGTGATGCGTATGTCTTACACCGCATTATTTGCAAGTTTTCAAAGTGAATTTGCCATATTATACTATCATGGTACATATTTAGGCGGACTCCTTTATCACGAGTGTTGCCACCAGGCCATGGCCACGAAGTTGACCAGCACAGCCAGACTGACCACCAGGGCGAACACCTGCAGGGGGAGAGTGGACGTGGGCTCGTCCACAGGGGGGTCTTCCAAACCTGGAGAAAAAAAAGTAATTTGTGACTCGGTGAGAAATCATAATCTCCATGCAGATCATACGGTGGCAAGGTAGTATCCATTAGCCAGAGGAGTGTCCAAAAATATAATTAGCCACCGAGAGGTCAATGAATATAATACTGTCTTGCTAATGGATACTACTTGGTCAATTTGATACTTTCTTTTGCCGCCACCGAAAGATCTGCTTGGAGATTAAGAAATCAGTCACCCTTCCTGATTGCTACGGTTCAAGTCATTTGGTGGCATACTTGCTAGAATAAGTGGGTACCGGTGTCACAATTAGCAAGACCAACAGTGAGGCACAGTACGCTATAGCTAGCGTGCCAGGTCTTAGTTCAGAGGCTAGGGACCGTCGCCTAAGGCAAGACTTGTAAGAGCCGAGGAGCTGACCTGTGTAAGGCCCTAGTAGCCTGGCATCCAGGCTATGACACGCTGCAGTGATATGATAGAAAAAAGATAGCTACATGTATATACTAAAATCCCGATGGACCGTATGTATGCGGTATGTGTATGAGCTGGCACCTAGATGAAATGATAGAAGATTTGCAGTGCACGTAAATTAAGGCGGAACTTACAAATCAGCGAACTGTTGGGTCCTGCCTCTAACTTGAGGATGGTTCCGTTACAGTCCCTGAGAAGGAGTAACTCCCAGTCCTGGAGATAGCTGGCGTTCCACATAGTCAAGTTACCGACAACAGGCTCATAATAGTACTGTGTAGGCTCTTCATGTACAGGTTGTGCTGAAACGTAGAAGGTACATATCTAGTCAGATGTTACGTCAGATGACCCCGTTCACACTAAAAAAAAAGAGATCCGGATTGAGCGTCGATTCGGATCAGAATTCATCAATCCGGATCATTTTTTGGAGTGTGAACGAACCGAATCGGTTCAATTTTCTCCGATCCGAATCAAAAGTAATCCATCCCGACGTTTGCGGCGGATAGCGGATTTTGATCGGTTACAAAACTTAAAAAGATTGTGGTATGATTTAACACAATATGAAAACCATATGATATCGGTACTTCTATGACTCATATAGAATCGTTAGTATATATATAGCTAGCTGCCGCGGCCGCGCCGAGTGCCTGCTAAGCTGGTGTGTTATGCGGAATGGCGGTTATACCGGCTATCAGGGAACGCCCACACGTCGTTCATACAAGTTTGTGAGTTTAGAAGAGATGCCTTTTCGTTCAAAAATATGTAAAACTCATAGCGATATGACATTATTCCAACCAGTTCCTACCTGTTTCTGTAATTTCCAAAGTTCTGTTGACTTTTGAGTCGGTACTGTTGGACATCGTGAAATCGTTGTCACCATCGTTTGAATTGGCGACATTGTTCAAGGAAACGTTGTCAGTAACGACAGTATTTTGACCAGTGACTGTGGTGGTCAGAAATGTTTTAATTTCACTTCTGCTTTCTTTCGGTGGTGTTAGAACCGGGACGTCATCATCAAGGTCAACGTCGATGCTTAGAACGTCAAGGTCATCTACACTGGGTTCAATGACCTGGCAGAGGTCACCGCTGAAGCCGTGTGGACAGGAACAGGTGAAACTCGCCACCGCGTCACGACAGGTCCCGCCGTTATGGCAGGGTTGGGACAGGCATTCATCTGTCTCTGGGAAATACAGGCAGTATAGGCATTACCTACATTAGAGGCAAACTGTAGTCTGAACGCTGATGTTGTGGCGAGCAATCGCGACCCCAATTGTATATACAATGTACATGGCACACGTGGGAAAAATCACGTGTCCACAGCATTTGGGTCAGATAGCTGAGGAAGACTGAGTGATTTAGTCGAAAATTCCGATGAGTCAAAATTTGAGTTGGAGAACAGTTAAAATTTTTCATAATGTTATCTACCAACTCAGATGAACTTTCATGCTGATGTCAAAATCTAGATGTTTCCTAAAACTTCATCACTTCTTTTAACTAGCAATTTGACTAGCCACCTTTGCAGGCCTTCGGATGGGTGAAGGTTTTTGGACTTTTGGTACATGTGTTTTGTAGCTACGGATACAAACCCTTCTCTGGGCGGCTGGTTGTAGGATGGCCGGCAAAAGAACGCGTTAAAAATTCTACAAACGCAGTATCAAAACTCCCACCCGCCCGGGAGCCTGCACAGGAGCTAGCCATTTGGAACAATAAACATGGCTATGAGGTGAAAGTACCTTCCTCGCATCTCTCTCCCTCGTACCCGTCTGTACAGTCACAGAAGTATCTGTTTACTCCGTCGGTACACGTGCCATCGTTCAGACATGGGGTAGACTCGCACTCATCAATGTTTTCTGTGAGCAGAAAAGAAAAGAAAACAAAAGAAAAGAAAAACCAGTATAATTAGTACAGAAATAAATAGCAAAGTTCTTTGGTCACAACCATTTATTTTTCACGAGCCGACGTTTCAATTCTGACTGGTTTACTGTGCACTGACGCTAGATGTTACTTAAGTGCACTGTGAACTATGTAACACCTTTAGTGTACTATGCACCAAGTAACATCTAGCGTCAGTGCACAGTAAACCAGTCAGAATTGCCCTGATGAAGATGACAGACGGTCATCGAAACGTCGGCTCGTGAAAAATATATGGTTGTGACCAAAGAACTTTGCCATTCATTCGTTTACCAACCTGATGAAATTATTTACGGATTACTAAAGATAGTTACTTTGTTTCTCCTATGTTTAAGTACTACCAACCATCATCTTTCGAGATGGGAGGACATCGTACGAGTACCGCGTACGTGAAAGCAGGCCTCAAAATTAACTTTTCTTCCTATTGTCCCAGCACTGTCCCAAAAATAGATTTCAATTGTCATGAAGTGAGGATGAACTGTCCCAACCTGTATTGTATGACGTCAACTTGAAGTCAACTTTATTTTGCTTTTGTTCACTCCTATAATTGCAGAGTAGACAGGAAATTCGGGGGGACTTTTTTTTTAAATCCAAAAGCCAGGACATGTGCCTGATAAACAAAAGAAGGGCTAACATTCTGATGTTGATTATTTTTCTATTGTCCCAAAAAATGCCCCAACGTGTCGTTTTAGTTCTGCCAGTCTAAACTTTAGTGGTCAGTGGCCATTTTTATTTTCGAGCTCTGGGAAGGTAATAAGAAGCTTAAGACGGGTAAGAGAAAAAGACAGTGCACGTGTACCGAGACATGTTGGCCCAGTGAAACCCGTAGAACAGACACAGGTGAAATTGTTGACGCCATCCTCACAGGTACCTCCGTTTGCGCATGCGTCTAGGTAGCAATCATCGATGTCTGAAACAATAAAAACACATTTTAAAGAAAGTTTTCTGAAGAATCAGCCATAAATGCTACACGCTTATGCCGTAAATTGATACAAATTCTATAAGAAGACAACTCAATGGGATAAAAGTCTAGCTTGTAGCGTTTAACAATAAGTTATAACTAGCCGGGTTGTAGAATTCACTTAATTACCTTCGCCAAGAAGGTTATGTTCTCAATAGCGTTTGTGTCTGAGTATGCGGGTATGTACGATGTATAGGACGATAACTCCAGAAGCTTTAGATGGATTGTCATGAAACTTTGTAGGTAGATAGATGTTTATGAGACCTAGAAATGATAAGATTTTGGGGCCCCTGGCGGCTTTTCTATGTGCTGCAGCAGAACTTCCGGTTTTGATATCTCAGCGCAAAAAAATGATAATGGGTGAGCCATAAATTTTACTTACTTGCTGTTATTGATTGCATAGATTTTGAGGGTATTGTATGCCATAAATTTTACTTACTTATTTCACAGTCTGTCCCGTTGAACCCTGGCAGACATGCGCAGCTGTAGGAGGCCAGACCGTCTGTACAGTTTCCACCATTCAGACACGGGTCCGAGGCACACTCATCTATTTCTGTAGGTTTGCAATACACTATTTAGTCTAATTCGTAGAATACGTGAGTGTGATATCTCATGCCCGTAGCCAGGATTTTGAATGGGGGGGGTTCTTCCCACTGCTTGAGGGGACCTCGAGCGCCATAGGCGCGAGGTTCCTAGGGGGGTCTGGGGGCATGCTCTCCCGGAAAATTTTGAAAAATGAACCTTCTAAAATGGCATTTCGTGCATTTTTGAGAGGCTTTCCAAGAAAAAATCAGAGATAAATTTTTATTCAATGACAAAGGGAAGAAAAACTTGAGTGTGTCGTCACCACGTCTTGTGATTACATGTTTCGGAATAAAAAAAAGGGAGGAGTTTTTCTACGATTCCCGTCCATCTTTTCAAGAAAAATCTTGGACCTTTACATAAAAAGTGTCCAGGACCAAAAAGTGGACCTTTACATAAAAAGTGGACCAAAAAGTGGACCTTTGAGCCTTGTGAGGGGTTCAACCCCCTGGCTACGGGCATGTATCTATCAAAGAAAGGACAAATGAAGGTAAGCAATGAATCCATATAGTCGAAAAAAATGAAATTTGAAAAGGTTGGTCATACAAATTGAAAAGACGGACAGAAGCGAAGTCTACCTTCCTCACATCTCTCCCCTCCGTACCCGTCTGTACAGTTGCAGAAGAACATGTGAACTCCGTCTGAACACGTGCCGTTGTTTAGACAGGGAGAAGACGCGCAGTCGTCCGGGTTTTCTATATAAGATAAACGGTAAGCAGAACCACACAATAGGTACGGTGTAACACATGCAATATCAATACAACAAGTATAACATAACAAGTTGTGGAGTCGTGTGGCGTAACGACAGAACTTTCAGCTCGGAACCAACAGATCCCGAGGTCGAATCCTGCAATGTCACCGATCTTGTGCCCTTTGGAAAGGCACACTTTACTCAGGTGAAAATGAGTGTGTTTCTTCACTTTA
Source organism: Branchiostoma belcheri (assembly GCF_001625305.1). NCBI lineage: Eukaryota > Metazoa > Chordata > Leptocardii > Amphioxiformes > Branchiostomatidae > Branchiostoma > Branchiostoma belcheri. The sequence continues at coordinate 5,844,605 of NW_017804131.1, forward strand.
TTCAGGTAAAAATATCGTTCGCGTTTGTCTGCGTTGGTGGCGGCATGAAAATAAGTTGAAAAAAACTGAGTGTATAGTCGTAGTGTTTTGTAATAAATGTTGAAATAGCAAAAATACAAGTACTTGTCATTTCTCACGTCTCATTTCTTGCAGCCAATCGTAAGATTGTCGTCCAGTCCAATATGACAACAGGATCATTAGAGTTAACTGACGCAAAAGAAATACACTACACATAGCTACGTTTCCTTGCCTCTAAAATTGTGTCTTTTTATTTATTTCTTTCTAGACATGATAATGTTAATGTTGTGTACGCACTGAAGTACGATATCATAGTGAATAGATCTAAAGAAGGAAGACAACCATCACCTGTACACGTTGGCCCGGTGAATCCTGGGAAACAGAAGCAGGTAAAACCGTTGATGCCGTCCTCACAGATCCCTCCGTTTGCGCATGCGTCCTGGTGGCACTCGTCTATGTCTTAAATCATAGGAAAAGAAGAGTCTACTAAATGAACAATAAATAATTCGTGGACCTTGCAAGTGTTTACAATGGGAACATATAGTGAAGTAAAAAAAGAAATAAACTAGAGAAGCAACATTTGCAAAGCAAATGCATAATGTTTACCTTCGGACATGGTCTGCCCTGTTCATTTTTACTCAAACACATTCACATAATTACATGTACTACTAGTATATGGTGACAGGAGTAGAGCAGATCATGAAATTGCAACATTATGTAACCCAAAACTAGCCTGGGTACCATCCGGATTTTCGCTACGCATCGCTCGAAAAGATTTTTTCGAGCGATGCGTAGCGAAAATCCGGATGGTACCCAGGCTGTGATTTTTTCGAGCGATGCGTAGCGAAAATCCGGATGGTACCCAGGCTATCCCAAAACCAGTCACTATGGTGACAGACGTCAACAAATCATGTCATTGGTCAGGTCAGGGGTTAGTGTTTAAAACAGAAGAGGAGGAAGAAACTGAGTAAAAACAATATGTTTCCCTTCGGTAAACATAAAGATGCCCGAGGGACGGTCTAGGAAGAATCGTTGTTGTACTTAGAAAAAAGATGGAAAGGCTTGAATAGGTCATACAGATGAAGTAGATGTAACAAGAAATACTTACTTATTTCACAGTCAGTCCCGTTGAACCCCGGCAGACACGCACAGCTGTAGGAGGCCAGACCGTCTGTGCAGTTTCCACCATTCAGACACGGGTCCGAGGCACACTCGTCTATTTCTGAAGTAAAAACAAGTACACAAGTTATGTATCATTCACGGTCCTGTAGCGACCCCTAGTGATCACTGAATAAAATGCAGATATTTCAAGATGCTGGACGAGTGACATTGATCTTGATTGGCTAAGATATTGGCTAAATATTGCTAACATGATTGGTCAAAGTTTTTGTACGTTGGCTAAGTAAACTCTGATGGACAGGTCAATGATTTACGGTTGGTGTGCAGTTACTACGCCTCCATTGGTGGATTTATGTCTCGTTCAACCAATGGCCTTCTTCAAAATGATCATTAATTGGCCAATCACAGGTAAGAAGAAAATGTCTTCCCACCATGCCAAACTGTTGAGAAATAATTACACTACACTACAATCTGTATGCTGTCAGATGAATATACTTGAACGTTATAACGTATATTTACCTATAGAACAGGTAAGACCCATGTATCCCTCCGTACAGAGGCACATGAACGACTGAGGAGTGGTAACACACGTCCCGCCATTCCTGCAAGGATCGGAGTCACAAAAGTCCCTGTCTGGAAAAAGAGAATACGTACATTTCTGACACAAAACTCTTGAGATTTGGCATGTTTTCAACAAGTTCAAATAATACAGTTCCATTACGTGAAAGACTTTCAAACATTTCAAGCCGACGTTGTGTGCCTTTTTTTATTACATTTTCTTGATCCAAGGGTGGTCCATGAAAGAGAAAACTCCCGTAACGTTGCTCCCAAAGGTTGCATACCTTCCTCACAGTTGACTCCAGTGTACTGCTCGGGACACACGCACACATAGGACCCCACCTCGTCATAACACACCCCACCGTTCTGACATGGAGTCGACTCGCATTCGTCAAGTTCTGAAAACAAAGGTAGCAAGCGGTAGCGTTCAAATAAGTCTTAGATACTTAAATGCGCTACCCATTTGTGTTGTATTTGGATTTACTGTGTGACTGTGAACAATAAAAAAAGATAATGTTGAATGGAGAAATTAGATCTACGAAACTGTGTGATATGCTAATAATCGGGCACAAAAACTGGAGAACAACGCCCGCTCCACATACATGGCGTCTCCCCGCACGTCCAGCTTGGGGAACCCACATTTCAGCACCAAGGACATAGCCCGGCGGCGGACACTCATGTAAGGCCACACCGCCTTAATATGGATGACATCCGCGCGCGCATTGATTTTCGCCTGTTCTCAAAAAAAAAGAAAAAAAAAGAAAAAAAAAGATCACGTCCACTGAGGCTCTGACCTGGCTCTAGGCCTGGGTAGTCCATGGTAATTAGCGACAATACGGAGCCGGGCAACCAGGCTACCAAAGCTCCACGACTCAATAACTCATACGTACAGTGCCGATTCATAAATTCCGCAAAAGGCCAGCATGTACCGGCATGTCGTATACGTCGCTAAGTACTGTCGCAAATTCACAATACCAGCTTTGTATTCCCGTGGTTTAGTAGCAGTTTTATGTTTGGCCGGAATTTTTTTTATTCGCCCGCGCGCACTAGTTTGGGGGTCTTCAGAGGATGTCATCCATAAAATTAAGACGGTGTGACCTAGGCAGGGCGCCCGGCCTTATGTTCATAGAGACTTGTGCTAGTGGCTTTACATTTTTCATGGCTTTGTAAAGCATTGAAAAAACTATATTTGCGTAAGTTTTGTGACAAATGATACATAGCAACTGATGAATTTTGGACCAGATCTAAGTGAAATGTACTTTCTACTGTTCCCAGACAAAGTTAGACTTAGAGTGTAAACGGAGATGTTATACCTTGCTGACACTGTTGTCCTGTATAGCCTGGCTCACAGTCACAGGTGAAGCCGCCGGATGCAGGGTTGGGGGAACATGTACCTCCATTCCGACACGGATTTGGGATGCAGACTTCACGGAATGATGTCAACTCTAGTGCAAAATGAAAAGAAAATGAATCTGTTAATATCATATAATGCAAAGAGGAACACTTGGAAAGAAGTATGGGACAATTGCAAAACATGTACCTGCTGCAGCTAACGTCCCTTGCCTTTTATTTATGCCTAGTCTCATGTGCAGACGGTCTAGCGGGGCAGCGTTTCTTTCTATAGGAGCGGCTAGAGCAGGGGTATCTTTTCGGGGGAGGGCCTTGTTCAGCGAAGTGCTCTATCCGGCCATCGCACTCTATGGCCCAAGGGCACAAGATCGGTGACATGGGTAGGATTCGAACTCGAGACCTCTTGGCGCTGAGCCGAATACGCGACCCCACTTTGCATACGTGTTGTATGTTGAGCCTCACGTACCTTCCTGACAGTTGGGTCCGGTCCAGCCGACGGCACAGCCGTCCCGACATTCCCCGGTGTAACGGTCGCACGCCCCCGGACCAATACTGGAGCAGTGGCAGGTGGACTGGCATCCCGCGCCAAATGTACCCGGACTGCAATCTACAACATCAGTGAGGTTCTTTTAAATATTGACACAACAAAAAAGTACAGAGACTTTTGTATGGTCTTCTACAACTTAACTAAAGATCTAACAAAGCTAAATACATGTGTGGATAACGTCATCTTACGTACAGCGTATATGTATGATGTAACAATAAAGGTTAACCATTCTCTAACATGTGTTCTCTATAAGATCGAAACATTCTTTAGTGTATTTTCCTATTTGAACACTGTATTGGTTATCTCCCCTGAGAATGTAGTTGAATTTATCTATAGGATCTAACGTATTGAAATCAATTGAACAAGCGGAAAGAAAGGTGAACAGCAATAGGCGCTTATCATTGTATAGTGTACAATCCATTATAAAATGGTGCTCATTTTCAATCATGTATCAGTAGAGATGCGAAAGCTATTAACCTGTCACGCAGTAGCCTGGTGTCCAGTCTATTTGGGCCGCAAAACCCCCACTGCACCGGGCGGACGGGACTAAAGCCCCCAAGAGAGCCCGTACCAATCACGATAGACTGGATACCAGGCTAGTTACGAAGGAAACTTTAACCTTTTTTGTTTGTTTGTTTGTTTGTTTGTTTGTTTGTTTAGATCTCCATTAGTATGGAATTCAACTCCATACTATTCTTCCTGGAGTCCACGAAATACAATGAAATAACAATAATAATGATAATAATAATTGCTTTTAGCAATGATAATAAATAAAACATACAAATCATACTGAAATTATAACAACTTGAAACAGAATCAATCATAGATAAAAAAATGAATTGGAGATCAGAGGTCAAACAATAGAAATAATATGTTTAAAATGAAAGTAAATGAAAGTAATAATTCATGTACTTTCCAATAAATACAAAATTGAAGTACCAAAACAGTAAACAAATATTTGAACTGACATAAATAAAACCTTATGTGAATGTTTTATGAAAATAGCTATCTTTTTCTTTATCGTCTACCCAATACCGCATCCTCCCATATCCCAAGGGTCGCTAGGATAGTTTTCCTGGTCTCTTAGAGCAACACCCGCTCTCTACGGCGTCTCCCCGCGGCCGCACGTCCAGATTGAGGAACCCCCATTTCCCTGTCCGCCGCCGGGCGATGTCCTTGGTGCTGAAATGGGGGTTCCCAAGCTGAACGCGCGGGGAGACGCCGTAGAGAGCGGGTGTTGTTCTAAGAGACCAGAAAAACTATCCTGTCGTCTACCCAAAACCGCATCCTCCCATATCCCAAGGGTCGCTAGGATAGTTTTTCCGGTCCCTTACCTCTCTGACAGAGTAGCCCGGTGAATCCCGGGCCGCAGGAACAGCCGTACGGCTCGGGCAGACAGAACAGGTGTCCCGAGCAGCCCGCTGGGTCGTCCCGCTCTGTCTCGTCACAGCGGAAGCTGCAGTCCCGACCAAACCTGTTCCCTCCACACGCTGGTTGGAACAGTCACAACAAGTTTACAAAAGTATATCGAAACATAAAAGAGGGCGTGTATGAAGCACATGCTAAAGAGCGGAAACAGTAAAAATCTTGACTCCTTTACTAGGTCAGGTGAATGATTTAATAGAAAAGTTCTTTATTCATATGCATAACCGTTTGATTAACAAGAGCCGACGTTTTGATGACCGTCTGTCATTCTGCATACGAGTATATCTTCATCAGGGCAATTATGACAGTAACTCCTAGCTTCAGTGCACGTGTACAGTGCATCAGTATTATATAGCTTTAGTGCACAGTGAACCAGTAACACCTAGTTTCAGTGCACAATTACTCTCCAAGCAGAGGTTGATGGTGGAAGATCGTTTGTTTTTTATATATGGCCCTTTATGTCGCTACCACCACCGAAATGGTTACAGACTGGCCAATTTGATACTGTCTTACCCCCACCAAAATTTCTGCTTGGAGATTGTGCACAATGAAACCTTTCAGAATTGCCCCGATGAAGTCATCTTCGTGAGAAGTTTGCTGTGTATTTTTTTGCCGTTGCTTGTATAAATGATGGAATGAGAAAGCATATATAGTTGTACATACGTGTCCGGCAGGTTGTCCCCATGAAGCCGGGTGCGCACACACACTCCCCCGTGTCCACCTGACACTGCCCACCGTTCAGACAGACCGGACACGGCAGGTCACACTCCTCTCCCCACAGACCCTCAGGACACGCTGGACAGTGACAACGATGGTCAGTCTGTCTCCAGGGCAGTTTGTCTCCAAGCAGCTCTTTGTATTATCTTATTATTAATTAGTGGTTTTATGATGTTATTCATTTCTAGATCTGTTAAGGCCACAACAACTAAATTTTATGGATGACGTGCGCGCGCATTGATTTTGTCCTGTTCCTAGAAACTAACCCAAGAAATTCCGCTTCCTGTAATGACCAAAGAGTCACGACAGTGCCGCAAATCGTTAAATTAACGTAAAGAGCACATGCTTTGTTTCTGCAGGCCTGCAAAAATGTGAAAGAAACAGGACAGGACGACAAATGCTGTTCCACCTGATTTATTGCTGTTTTGATGTTGACTAAAAGACTTCTTGCTTGTTAGTCTGTGTCACCTCATTCAATTTGTGTCCTAACATTTGTCGTCTCTTAGGCCGTGTCTATACGGAACCACCCAAGGCGCGATTCGGGTAACTCACATTCCTCACATCTGGTCCACGTGCCACACACACCTGTGAAACCGTGTCCGAACATAATGCTCTTGCGCTACATTTATTGCTGTTTGATGATAACACGCAAGGTAGCGTGTTATTAATGTCAGATGTCAACGACATGATTGCCGATGCCCCCCTCCCAGCCTATCTCGGCCGAATGCCGACGTGGTCCCGCCAGAGGCGGTGAAGCTCGCCCTAGAACGGACACATTATTTGACCATTACTGCTCTGTAAGTTGCTGCCACGTAAAAGTTGGTATTGCATATAAAAAAAGAAATATCACTCCGTAATCCATGACCAGGCGAAGTCACATTGAAATCACATTGCGTTCAGACGCAAATCGCGATGCGGGGAAACCGATTCGAAACCACCTCTAGAAGTGGCTCCAGACGAAGGCGCTTTCAATGTGATTTCGGACCGTTCAGACGGAGCCACTTGAAACCGGCTTCGGGGTAAACCACATGTAAACCGCCTTGGGTGGTTCCGTATAGACAGGGTCTTAGTATATTTCTAATGTAGGCATCTTGTTTTTTAGGGCCCTTGTTTTTTTTCGCCCTCTCGCATTAGATATAGGGTCTCCAAAGGACGTCATCCATAAAATTTACTTGGTTTGGGAATGTTATAGCTGATTCATTCATTGTTGTGATAGGTTTTTGTTATGTATTTTACCGCTAATGACACAGATATATGTAAGATTTTATGCTAACTTTATATTTTTGTAAGAATGGGCGCATGTCGTAAATACTCGACATATTTCATGCAGTTCACCTGACATGCCGGTCGATATTCAATAAATCTGAATCTGATATGTTTTTAAGCGCTAAATTGCAACAAAATGGACATAAGCAACAACATAAGCAACAACATAAACCAAATTGCAACAAAATGGACATAAAAAATCTGTCATTTACATGTAACTTTTGTTGAAAGTATCCTGATACAATACACATCTGGTCTGCGATTCTCTGACACTCGGAACAAATACTTTGACACACAAACCTCTGATGATGAGCAGAGAAATAGCGTGGCGTTTCTCACTAAAGTCGCTAGGGTAGGAGCACTCGTACACCCCCGGCTGGAAGCGTGGGTCCAGGGACGTCAGCTCCAGAGTGAACTGATTCGGACCGAACAGCGGGAAGCCGTTTCTCCGCCACCGGACATCAGTCTGTCGGAGTAGGCCATATAACAACATTAACGTTCCGGCTATTCTATAGGTCTACAACATGTACCAGACTCTTTTGCAGGCTGAACAAGAGTTCAACGATCTCATACCTTCGCCAAATGATGTTAACCCTTGCGGGTGACGAATTATAAATTTTAATCATTGATTTTGTAAATAAGAGCCTCATTTGCATGGATTATATCAGTTGATCATATTCTCCATCCAATGACAGCCTTAACAAATGACAGCCATAACAAAAAGGCTAATAAAGCACTTCCTCATAAATTATGCAAATGAGGTCATGATTTGAATAAATTATGTTTATTGATGTTCACCTTCACTTAACTTCCAAATGTGGCAAGTATGAAATTCGGGGTGCAGCAGTTACAACTATGGAATTATAAGAATTTGCCATTAATTATTATTATAATTAGGTCCTCATTTACATAGTCTATATCCTCAGATGTTTTTCTCGTTCTCAAGTAGATGTCACAAGTGTTTCATAGTTCTATTATCGAACAAAGCAGATTTATAGAATTTCCTCATTAATTATGCAAATTAGCTCCTGATTTGCATAATTGTCATCTGATTATGTCAAGCATCACTTCAACTGCCTACATACCAAAAATCACAACAATACGTCAACCGGTTGTTGAGTTATCGTCCTAGAAATTTTTTTCAACAAATGCTCCTGCAGTTTCAGAACAAGGCGCTAGAGGACCCAAACTCATGTAATGTCTTCCCGGCCCCAAGAGCTATCTACCAACCAAAATTCGTGACCCTAGCATGTCCAGAACAGGAGATATCAAAACCGGAAGTTCAGCTGCAGTACCTAGGAAAGCCACCAGGGGGCCCAAAATCTAATCATTTCTAGGTCTCATAAAGACCTACCCACCTACCAAGTTTCATTCCAATCCATCTACTGCTTCTCGAGTTATCTTGCTAAACCACACACACACAAACACACACACACACACACACAGACAAACGCTACTGAAAACATAACCTTCTTGGCGAAGGTAATAAATGGTAGAAATCGGCCTAAAAAGAATATAGCTGGCCAGGGGGCACAGTTTGCCTGCATTTTCTATTTATTCAGCCCGCAAAAGAGTCTGGTGGAGAGTAGCTATTCTATGTGTTACAGTGGCAAAATCGTAACATCTTACGTTCTGGCTACTAAGTAGACTAGTAGGACTTAGGACGATTAGATGAATGGTTGTACTGCAGTCCGGAATTTATTTTATTTTCGGTGGGGAAAATACCAACAGCAGAGAAATAAACTTTTATTACCTGTTGCGTTTCTCCCGCAGGTTGTGTATACAATGTGACGGAGTCTCCCTTGTTCGCCGTTACTGTAAAGTACTTCGGGTAGATGTCGGCTATGTTTGAAAAATGAAAAACAAGAGTCCCGAGATCTCATACCTCCATGAAATATGGGCTTGCTTTGTCATACTTCATTTCAACATGTCCTCATTAATTATGCAATTGACATCTACATCAACATAATATATGCATAGTGGTGTTAACCTTTACGTAACTTACACATGTCACGAGGTATAAAATTCCCATCATTCACCAATAAGATGAATCACAGAATTTTCACATTGATTTTGCAAATTAGGTCATCATTAGCATAATTGGTATCTGTTGTTGTTCCTCCTGCCAGAGATTAAATAAATTACATGTATAAAAGAACTATTATATAAAACACTGTAATTATAGAATTTCCTCCTTAATTATGCAAATTAAGTCCTCATTTGCATAATTTGCATTTTATTATGTACAACTCTCTCTCAGCTACCTACACACCAAATATGATGAAAATACGTTGTTCCTATCTGAACTTATTGGCTTTTAAAGATTTCGCCAGAAAGCAAGCATGTTACTAAACATACAGTACCATGTTCAAAGCAGTATTACGTTTGGGTAAAACGATTGACATCGTAAACACGAAAATCCAAGCAATGACAGTACCACTAACATTGGTTTTGATATATGAATTATTTGAGACAACTCACCATCAGCTGACATTCCGATGGTGATGACTTTGACCTTCTCGCCGTCTGGGAAGGTCACTGTGCTTGAGAAGACGCCGACCCTGTCGATACCACCTGAAAGTTAGGAAAGGAGTTATCTTGCAGACTATAAAGACAGGTTTTGAAAGAAACCGCATTGCACCACCCGTAAGCGTTCTTGCATAATTGTAAATGACTTAAAGGGGCATTGTGTAACATCTTACATCTTCGTGTGATTGCCATATAGGTCCACTTTTCAACATGTTTGTGCAATATTAATTATCTCACATTTCTGACACTTCTTGATGGTGGGGAAATCAGCCCACCAGAGGCGTACACAGTTTATGGTACCACCATAAACTACCAGAATGTAAACAAACATGTCTGACAGCTGCGTTTTCAGCTTTTAAACACATTGTTAAGCTTCATATTTTGGCACCTGTACTTCATGACCGGCATTTATTTTGGGTTTTTTTTTCAGGGTTCACTTCACTTAACTTACTTTGTAAAGAAATGACAAGAAAATTCACTTTCAGTATCGCCATAATGTTACATAATCCAGCTTTTTATCCACCATGAACATATCACGCGCGTGGTTATGAAGATAGCGTAAGAACAAAGACAACACCTTCCGGAAAGAATGTCACCATACGTCCTGGCCATGACGCGTCGTCGATGGCTGCTATACTGCTACGCGCCGCTGGGAGGCGCCAGTTCCGCTCGGCATTGAACTCCACTCCGCTGAAGTCTCCCCCAACCACACATTTGAGAGACGTGTTTTGGCCAGTAGATGCAGACGGCACAAACTGGTACTCAGTGACCAGTGTGACATCCGGAACAGCTTCTGTAGTTTCTGAACGAATTGAAATGAAATACAACTTATTTTGCATCATATATCTTAGAAAAATCATAATCGTATCTTTGATATTGTGTTCAACTATATTCATCACTCTGGAAGATTTCACCAATCGCATTAATGCTATGCTATAGGTATTGGTGCGCCAGCCACTTTCATTTCATGTTTATGTTATATTTCATGTCATCTTTATGTTTACATTTGTATTATGTTTTATGAGCAGCGGATTCACATAAGCACAACAAGTCTTCCTTAATGCTAATGCTCAAAAATCCATGTGAATAAGATAAAGAAATTAAATAAAAATCATAATTTTAGTACCCGATACACATTAAGAGCCATGTTCGTTACTTTTCTAGCTAGCAGAGGTACGTAACACGGTTCGATGTTCATTTGTTTTGTACATGAAAAACTTTAAAGTAGGCAATTTCGTCTGCATCCTTAAAGCTTTTGAAAAACGAGAAAAAATACATCTGATGTACATCATCATTTGCCAATTTTGTAGCTCAAACAAAGTAGAAGATGAAGTCCACTTTGTTATTGATTGTAGTTTATATAGTAATGATAGAAATTATCTTTTTAGATATATTACAAGTACGTTTCCATACTTCCAATTTTGAAAAATTCATCTTTCTTATGCGCTTTGATCATCCTGTATTAAACAAACCCATTTCAAATTATATCTTTAACATTACAAAGAAACGAGAAGAAGCCGAACCTCTGTATTAGAGTAGTTTGATAGCTGTTTGTACTACAAACATGTATATTACCCATTTCATCTGTTCGCCTGTACTTAGCCCGGTAGGGCATGAATGTACAATAAAGGTTATTATTATTATTATTAAACGGTGGTTAAATGTGTGGACCTCTCACAAAGAAGAAAATGACTCTAATTCAAGTCGAAACAGAATGTTTTGCACTTGAAAACGATGCTTGATTAACAGACTTACCTATACTAAGGAGCCAAAATAACACGGATATCCACAGAGAAACCTGCACCATCGTTCATTTTGTTACTTGTGTCCATCCGGCGTCTGTAGATGTTGAACTTTCACGGATACAGTGTAACTACGTGCGTGAAGAGGGTGAGAGAGGCACTCTACGTCTAATGCTGTGTGCGTCCTTCAGACAAAAACAGTGCGTGTTCTATTCATCGCGTTTTCCACTTATGGCGAGAAGAGGTGCGATTTGGGTCAGTGAACGCTCAAATAGTTGTGACTGTTCACTAGCGCCAGCTAGCGATATTTGTCAAAACTTGACGTTACATTCAATGAAATTTTTAACCTCGTATTTCAATACTGAAGTTTAAACAGTGTAACACTTTACGTCGGTGAAGGTTAGACATCCAGGTAATGAGATACACAAGGAAATTGGAGATACTCAAGAGATACGTATACTCAAGCAACTGGATAGGTTTTGAAAACTGTCAGACGTTTCAAGTAGCCTCCACTACTTTTCGTCAGTGACTAACGAAATCTGTGGTTGAACAGGTGTAACACTTTCAAGCTTAAGATTGTCTCATAGCACCGATATCTATAGCCCGAAAAAGAAAACAGAGCAGAGGAACGATGGTAGTGCCTAGTCTCCACCAGACTTCTTTTGGCAGTTTTGCGGGCTGAATAAATGGTAGAAATCGGCCTGAAAAGGGTATTAATTGGCAAGAGAAGGTAGCCGGCCGCGAGCAAATGAAGCTTCTCTGGCCGGCTACCTTCTCTTGCTAATTAATACCCCTTTTAGGCCGATTTCTACGATTTATTCAGCCCACAAAAGAAGTCTGGTGGAGACTACCAACCAATAGGCAGTGAGTTTTCAATGACGGGAGACGTGTATAGTAAACAGGTCGGACTGGGGTGTAAAGTAACACGCTAAGCCCTGAGGGCAAGTGTTCTCTCACGGTGTTTTGAAACCCGAACTGCTGCACAGTTAGCCAAGTGGTGGGGCAAACATGTCGGCAGAAGAGAACACAGGTAGACCGAAGAGTTGGCCGAGGCCGTCCTCGACTGGGTACCGGCTCAGCAACTTAATGTGAGTATGATGACGGTCTGTTACACTGGTGTTATCTGATACTACAATGTAGGTGTCTTTTAGTCTGCACACAAATTAAGCAAAGTATACGCTTAGCCGGTCTGACTCACAATGCATTATATTCTTTGTATACAGTATTCCGATCCAGCTGTGTGAGCACACAAAAACCGGCGTTCTGTTTGTGATTTAGGGCGAATATCACAGTTGTGTTCCATATATGTCCCAAGAGTTAATCAAAATACCATTACAAAACTGCTATGTAGGCTTAATTGTTTCGTGGGAAAGTGTAGTTACAGCTCTCTATATTATCATGGGCGTAGAATGATATTATCTACCGAATTAGAACTCGGCCTACTGTTGTGGGAAACTGTAGCTACAGCTCTCTATATTATCATGGGCGTAGAATGATATTATCTACCGAATTAGAAATCGGCCGACCTGTTTTGGCTACCGTGGCAAGTCTTGATGCTAGTTCCGGCACTAGACTGAGACTTGACATGTACATGGGTTGTACCCCCTCTGTGTCATGGAAGTCTTGCATCAGAGTTCACTCTGACTCGTTCCTATTCATGTTAGCGTGTCTGTAAACATTTCACCGTGGCCTCCCCGACGGTCATGGTCATAAATTCACAAGTGGACCAGATGTCCCTGTCTTTACACTACCACCGGGTGTACGAATATGACCTCTATGTGAATTTGATGAAAAAAACTGTAAAAATGCAATATTATGTCAGTACAGTGGAAAATATGGTGAATTGTTTTGGCAATATGAATCGTGAAATCATATTGATACTGCTGATATTGCTCAACCAAATCGCAGTAAATAGTGAAAAGGGCGCGGCCTGCATGCCTATCTTTGCCTGCATGACGACTTGTAAAACGGTCTTGTCAAATACTGGGCGAATGAGACTTTCCAGGTTGTAGTTTGCTAACTTGTATATGCGTTGACACATGTACCCTGCGTGACAACATACAACGCTTGTCATGTTCCCATAAAAACAGATCATTTGCATCGCTGCTTTCTTTGAATGTGGGCATTCATGCCTGAAATCCTACATTTCAAATTAACACTGAATGTGAGGTTTAAAAGGTATGTTATTTTATTTGAACTTAATGACATGCTTTGACTCTTTTCTGCCATAATATCATTCTGAGCCATTCTATAGCTACTACATGTCGTATCAGCTACGATTTTGAATATTGTCAGAGGTTTATAATCCATCTGCAGTTTCATTTCGAGTTCAGCAGCGTTTGGATACTTTTTGTTTAGCTGCCTTTTATTTTTGTTGTTGTTGTTGACCTTGTTTATCGTCTATTTTTCCGCTAGACGTGGTACCATGGTTTTTCGAAGCGACTTCGAAGTCCAACATAGATTTAGCCTGGGTACCATCCGGATTTTTTGGTACCCAGGCTAACATAGATTAGGTCATTTGCAACTGCTCAAAAACATCTGTGCACACTAAACAAAAACAAAATAACATTACCATAGAATGGAAAAACAACGTGCTTTGTCGTACGTGAGCATCTAAACACACATTGGCATGGTAAAAAGGGACACAAGTGTTGTGTCAGCGAGTCGTTTTTATTCTCAGCGATTGTAATTGTTTCTTTTCGAGTTCAGCAGTGTTTGGTGATTTATTTTACGCCTGTTTCTTGTGTCATTATGTCTATTTATTTATTTATTTATTTATTAGACTTTCCAATGCAACAGCAAGTAGCATGGAGGAGAGACAAAACAGGTGCATAATTGCACCTCTGCCAGTTGTCTCTCCACATACAAAATACATAATAAAACAGCTTCTCGTGCTTCTCAAAGGAAAAGAAACATATTTCAACATATCTGAGTCGCACAAGTTTGCCATAGACTTAACAAAGAGTACGACGTCGGCCGCTTCTCTCCTGAATGTGAGTGGTAGCATACCAAGAGAAGACAATCTGGATTTATAATCGAGATGTTCAGGAACTATACCAAGTATATACCTGGTTGCCCGACGTTGGATGCCTTCTACAACACTAATCAGATTACGTGATCCAGGGCACCAAATAGAAGAACAATACTCACTACGGTACACTTCTAACCTGTCCTGTACGTTTATTGCACAAAAGCACATGGACACACAACAAAAACAAAATGACATGGAACGGGAAAACAACGAGCTTTTGTCATTAAGGCCGTGAGTGAGCATCTAAACATACATTGGCACGGTAAAAAGGGGCACAACTGTTGTGTCAGCGGGTCGTTGTTCCGAGCGGCTTGTTAGGGGTTGACGTGAGGTCGCGACCGGACAAACGTACCCTAGGGCATAAATACCACAATACAGCCTCTTAGAAGTACGCAAGTAGGAGGAGCCAAGCCCTATTGTTTAAGTTCATGCCCCCACGGGAATAATGAATGAAGAGATTTATTGCACATTTCTGCCACACTTGGTCACAACAAAACAAGATGAATGAACACGGTTAACAGATACAAAATTAACTAACTATCGTTATATAAATTCAACTTCTCCTCGCTTTTCATTCATTGTAGAAATAAAGGTACAAATCTGTTTTTCGATGGGTGGTTTGTCTAGTCGCATAAGGAATATGAATTTTTCTATACTACTTAAGTGCATGAAATAGGGAAATAAAATACAGTTCATTTCTCTCTTTGCTATACAGTTCACATTCTGTTACAAAATATGGCGTTTTGTTCTATTTTGTTCAAGTTACAAATATTTACATCATCTGTGTTCAAGGGAAGTGCGGGTATATGATCCACCAGATAGTGATGAGAACAATAGCAGGATTATAAACGTCATATTTCTGTAAATTGTGGGAAAAACTAAAGTAGAAAAGATCTAAAATCTAAAAGAAGTATGGGCATGTACGTGTCTGCATATTTTGACAGTCATAAAGTCATTTATATGACTAATAAATTTGCTTGAGGTACTAGTATGTTATGACCTTGATAAAAAATATATAACAAATGCGAAGTTTGCAGATAATCGGGTAATGATGCCTCCTAGCGGATTTGTTTCAACTTGAACTTCCGCACTCCAAACTTTTTGAGCAGTAACCAGGCATTATAAACTCGTGTAGTTTTCATGACGTCTTCATCGACAATATTAAGAGTCAATAATGTAGAATTAAGTCTGTGGTACTCGACAATGAGGTAAATACTCTATAGCTATAGCTAGCTAGGTGCATGTAACGTTAAGCTTGTTTTGTGATCCACATGAGAACACACCTTACAAAGAAAGGCGTTAATATAATAACCAGACGTGTATCAGTGTAGTTGCCTTACTTGTACGGCATTGAAAGACTATCCACAAGAGGACTGATAACAAAAAATAAAGGATTTTATGAATGGTATTATACGTTACAACCGGTGCAATAGCCCAATTGGTAGAGTGCTCGCTTTGTAACCGGGAGGTCGTGAGTTCAAACCCCGGCCGGGTCATACCAAAGACTTTAAAAATGGTACACACTTCTTTCTCTGCTTAGCGCTCAGCACATATGAGAAAGAGTGTGGGAAGGTCAAACACACAGCACTACCAGCAGACTAGCCCCCTGCTGTAGTGCATTGCACAACTGTGTGTCGCCCAAGGGCTACGGAAATGGACATGGGCACCAAACCCTATACTCTGCATAGAGCATAGGAGACCATAGATATATTATACGTTACAGACCTCAGGTTTGATCTGATGCGAAAGTCGAAATGAGAACTTGAGACAACTGAAGAAATGCAGCTAGTTTTACCATGGCCATGTTGCAACATGTGTGTCGATTTGTTTTAGTCTGGGTGCAATCCTAGTTAGTTTACCGGGCTCCCATACTCACACATCCCCTCATACAATGTGAGGGAACCCCCGGTAAACTACTTTGAGGACGGCATCTAGTGTTACACTGCTACAGTCAAAATTAGCAGCCAAAACGTTCTCTCATGTTCTGTCAGATTCTTTGACCCGGTTCTTGCTACCCTGGATGCCAAAACTAGTATCGGGCCGTTAGCCGTTTTCCTTCGGCAGCCAAGAGCCCTTCTCCCGCCTATCTAAATTACCGCTACGGGGAGTTGAGCCCGAGAGGTTTGTCCGGCCAAACTCCCCCCGGGCTAGACTCCCCCGTAGTGGTAATTTACACCAGCGGGCGAAGGGCTCTTGCGGCCCGGGAAACGAGTTCTGGCTTCCAGGGTAGGTTCTTGCCCACGTGAATATACCCCAATTTCCATGTTTCAACAGCGGCTAGTACTTCAAGTTAGTTAATTGATTTACCACAAGCTAGTAACGCCCTAACCATAAACCGGGTTAACCAATCAGAACACCGCGTTAAGGCAGGATGGGAGGAGGGTAAACAAACCTTAAGAGACCGTCACGGCCGTCAAATTTCCCTGTCGGAAACTTCTCGCTCCATTTCGCTCGAGGACGAGAAGCGATGCTGACCAAGGAACACGCGGGGAGACCCAAGAGTTGGCCCCGGCCAGACTCGGCCGGCTACAGGCTGGCGAACTACATGCTGTGAGTACCGGGCTGTTACTAGTTACTAAGTCTTCAGCGCCCATCTTGTAGTTGTGTACTTACAGATTGGTTGGTCGCACACGTTTTTTTAGTCATCCTGTGCAACAGTGTATTGTTATAGTTTGTTCACTGGATTCAGGTCAGTGGCAGTGACATTAAGTCGTCTGCACTGAATTGAAATTGATTTTGAATTAGAGATTAAAATGACGACTGAACATTCATCAAATGCAGTATGAAAGGAGAGTCAAAATGTAGTATATAAAATGCTTTGTGCAGGAGGTGCCATTCTATTGAGCTATGCCTAACGCAGATGAGTAGTAACTTGCTAAAACCGATACGTATTGCATGATAATTAGTTACAAATTCTCAACGTTAGATATTTACCTGATTTGTATGAGGTTATGACACTTAAATGTAAGATTTCCTTGTTTTTTTGTCATTCGTTGCTGTGATCTAGACCACAGGCCATTTGCTTGGTGTAACCCTACACGTAGGCACTCAGGGGCTATATAGTTATAAATCTGGTCCAGTATCGTATATCTTTTTGTTTTGAGTTCGTCTTGCGTTTCAAACCATTATCTGTAGAGCTTACATCGTCTTCAACACATTTTTGTAATAAAACTGTACGCCTAGAAGTATGAAAAACAGAAAAAAATTCTGTCTCTTCTACCACGTTGTTTCACTTTACTGTGCTACGTAGGTCCTCCACAGCTTTATTCGTTTACGATGTTTCTACTTGACGAATATTACAGGCACAGATCCATAAAGTCTTTTCTTTGAAAAAGTAGCAAAACACCGTAGTAAACAAACGGGATATTTTACGGGTCTTGACAAGTCCCCTTCCTGTTACAGTTACGTTATGATCTTTTAGCCTCCACCAGGACCGTGCCACCAGGCCTTTCTACGGGAATACGGATCGTAGAATTCGGCAAAAAAGAGAATCAAATTGGCCAAGGGAGTCCGGTCGCGGGGAGGTAGTTTCGTTCCCTTAACTGCGCGGCATAGTCAAAACCTCAAGGCGGCCAAACTCCCCCGGCAAATATTCTCCTATATATAGCCAGCGTAGTTAGTCTGGTAGAGACTAATGATCTTTGGAGGTAGCCTCTTCTTGACGGAGCGACTGGAAAAAATAAAAATCAATGTCTACTCTTTTTAGCCGCTTCTGAAGCCTGGAAGAGACTAGAATTCTGTGGGAAAATATACCACAGTCGTCCTTTTCCGCACCTAAACGAATAAGCGACTCATGTGATTGTACACTAATTAGGAGCAAGCATGTCACTAGGCTTTGTATATAGATTTGTCGGTAGAATTCTAAGCAAGAAAACTTGTCGTGTTACAAGCAAAATACGTATACCGAGAAGTTTTGGAGCCAATACATTCGTGCGTGCATTCACCTTACACCACTACATGCTTTCATACGGAGACCATCCGACTACAAAGTAGATGACTTGCGCTTTCATTCAAATCATGGTAGAACCACATGCGACTGCTTGTCGTGTTAACTTTGAGTCATTGAATATGTCACATTCTTTTAGTAAATCTATACACATTTCAGCACGGAACGCAGACTGACGTTCTGTACCAAAGCGCTTGTCACATGCTAAGACGTCCCGCCGGTCAGTTTATTTGAAAACGTGCGTATTAAGTCTCAAATGCCTTTACGGTTGAGCGACGGTTCCTCAAATATTGTGTTATTTGACACCCCGGTGAGGGAAAAGACAAACCAAGTGACAAAGTCTTGACTCCTAAGGCTATGATTTGTCTTGAAAAGTGTAAAGTATAGAAATACTGTGAGATTGTAAATCATTTGACAGGAATGGCCCGTTCTTGAACTTCCGTTGAGACACGCTTTCTCGTAACCTCCATAGCATGCCAAAAACTGGGGGTTTGGGGCGGTCTACAGGGTCTTTGGCAGCTTTTATGTGCTATTTTCTGATTGCATATAGACAACATAGCCGGCCTGGTTGAATTACCCCCGTTTGTAGAACTAGGCTAATCAGAAAACAGCCGAAGACCACCAAATCCCCAGTTCTATAAGCCTGCTACGGAGGCTAGCTTTTTCGTTTGTGTCATCTTATAATGTGACTAAGGAGTTGGTGCCATTTGGGAAAGGAGGAGGAGCATTTAATGGAGAAAAGCACATCGCACTTATGGAATATAATTATGCGCAACTTTTAAAAGTAGATATTGAGCAAAAATTGGACGATAATACTAAATTTTAAAGAAAGAGCTTTTGTGGCCTTTCTTCTCCATTAACAAAAGAGTGTATAGGTACAAAGGCAACTTTGTAACGTTATACAAAACCACATCATCGCAAAATCGCAACAAAAAGCTCTTCGTAGGTAAGGTATTTGCCAGTTTTATGTGAATACAAAAATATTGAAGCATATATATTTCACATGAACAGAAAAGGACAAGCAAACAATTATAGTTGAAAGAAAACTTTTTTTCAGCAAACTGAGACAGGTTATGACGTATATGCCGTGACCGGTCAGGTGAACGCAAGGTCGTTGACCCCGTCACACACCTGAAGTGCGGTGTCAGTTTCAGACGACCCCGGACCAAAGTGGCTCCTTCTACATTCCTGCACAGTTCCTGTAGTCACAAATCCTTCAGCTTCGTGCTTTATGTCGGGCTTTAAATCGCGATGTTAGCGATACCGTGACAGTCTGAAAGACTCGGGTATTGTACTGGCACAAAATAACTGAAATCTGATCAAGCGTTGCGGTATTCGATGGCGACAGAGATCGTGCTTGTGTTTTTCACCGCCCAACAGAATTCTAAAACTATCATGAAAGTCTATCTGTGTTGGTAGTTACATGTTTAAAGTTAAAACTTTTGGTCCAACACAAAAAATTCTCTCCGTCTACTGATGAAGACCAGCCCTAGGTGAGAGATTTTTTGTGTTGGACCAAAAGTTTTCACTTTAAACAGAATTCTAAAGCATTCAGCTAAGGTATAATGTAAAGTTATGTTGATGTGTCTGTAATTTCAGTAAACCTATGAATCTAACCATTCTTGTAAGAAACAATATCATTCTCTAAAAAAAGATGCATATATGATTTTACGCACATCAAGAAAGTGCTCTAGCTACATAAGTAAGCTTTTAAAATAGACAAATTGTGCGTATAAATTACCTGGCGTTATATATCATAAAAAGTTTCCTAGCTAACTTCTTTACAGCGATATAGTTAGTCATAGTAGGAATAAAGTTCAAACTTTAAGAGATGAAATTAGTGTACTGAAAATCTGAAATGGAAAAGTACAGCCAATGTTTTGACTGGCTAAAGTCGACCCTTGTTCACAGTAATGTCATCACACTTGAAGATATATGGTCAAAACATTTGTAAACTGCTAAAAATTTGACTATGAGCAGCTAATGTTCTGAAAGGCGCCATAGTTAGTTGGAAGGGAGGCGTGTCCGATCGTCGGCTCTGTCGACGCTGTAGTTATACGTTGGCCACCTGTCCATATTTGCACTTTCCCGCTCCGACGAGCACGAAAAATAGCGGTCATTTGACAGGTCAATACCTTTCTGAATTTGTCATGAACTGGGAACTTTTTTCTTTCTGACAATAGCGCGTTTCCACCTCTGTTTGCTGAGCTGCACAATAACCAAATTACAGATGTACTCTCTTTCCCGCCAAATGTCGACTGACCGGTCACCGTCCGGGTGTCGTTTGATTATGACGTCACAACATGGCGGCTGGGGCACGACATGGCGCCGCGCGGCACAATCAAGGTGCAATTACGCGGTTTGGAAATCATAAATTTGCTCTCAACTCCCGCTCTCAAGAATACCTCCTCTCTCAGTGCACCATGAGTGTAGACTTAGCAGAGGTGTGAACCTCTTTGGCACTATAAAATTCTCAACTTTCCAACAACAGGTGGCGGCGCGACGCCCA
Organism: Branchiostoma belcheri; assembly: GCF_001625305.1. Lineage (NCBI taxonomy): Eukaryota > Metazoa > Chordata > Leptocardii > Amphioxiformes > Branchiostomatidae > Branchiostoma > Branchiostoma belcheri. The sequence continues at coordinate 5,865,362 of NW_017804131.1, forward strand.
ATAAAATATTGTCCAACAGCCTGCAATAAATACTACAGAAACTATTGAATTCTTATCATTGAAAATAAAAGACTTGACTCCTGGTTTTGTCGTCTTTTGAGGTCGCATAGCCGGGACACATTCAAAGGTGGTTGATAACTAGATAACGTCATTACCTTTTATGATGACGCTTGTACCTGTACGTGGTCCGTACGCTTGCATAAAGTAAGATTCAAACGCCACAAAATTCTACAAAATTCGGTTCTACAAAATAGAAAGAAATCTGTTAGTAGAATACTCTTTAACGTATTTCTACCTTTCAAAAACAGCCACTGATTAAAGAATATTCTACTAACTGTTAATTTACGTGTAAAGAATATTCTACTAACTGTTAATTTACGTGACTGATGAACCCCTTTCAAAGAAAGAAAGCTCCTTTCAATGTAAATAACATTGCGATTTCCCTGTTCATTACATCTTCCGTTACTCAAAATACGTTCTACAAAAACGAAACATTAATAAAACTGTAACATCACTCATGATCACTGGGTAGCTTATTAAATATTGTACAATGAATGCAGTGGAAAATGAAATACATTTTGTTAGCCAGTGTCCTCACTATGAGACCGAAAGAAACAGATTATTTCGGACAGTTACAACAATTTCTACATCCTTTCGTCATTTACAAGATCACCAAAAAACTGCATTTCTACTAAGATCACAAAACCCACTAATTATGCAGAATGTGGGACTATTCATTATCCACTGCCTTCAAAGAAGAAGTCGAACCCCATAATAGCTATCGTAGTAGTAGAAGTAGAAGTGTTTTTCCAGGCAGTTGTTACCTGTCTCCTGTTACTGTACTGCAATGAGTATTATACTTGATTGTAAAAGCAATTAGCCTACGGGCATGATTTTGCGAATAAAGTTGTTCATTAAAAAGTATACTGCTCGTTGCTTTGTCAATACCAAAATAATCTAAGTAGTAGAATTACACTCGACCTTACGTGTACTATGTAAGTCTCATTTCTGTCGGACAGTATGCACACTTGACTATCATTTATGATACCGGAATGATATAAATCACACTTAGAAATGAAATAAAATCATCACAGTTTCAATGTACATACTCGTACGTGCTTCAGAGAACTCTTCACCCTTGCCCATGTTTACAATTTATGGGTATTTACTACATTATGTAAGTGAAAGCATCGGGGTGTGTGGAGGATACAATGTCAACAAATAAACCCGTTTTAAAGAGGATCTTTACGGTGTTTTTTTTTTCTCGTAAGACTCTTTCTACCCAAGGTTAAACAATTACAAAGTGACAAAATGTATATTACACATGATACATTTACATGTACTATATACGCTTTCCAGTAATATCGTTTCAGCATATGTGTTGCCTTGTACAAAATAAACGTCGGATTCGAAAACATAACCATTTTTTTCTTCGCTTTGCCTCCTTTTCTAGGAAGTAAGAAAGGATGTTATTCTCCGACAAACACAATATATTAGTACTCTAATATTCACTGTGAATGTTATCTTTCCCATATATAGAGAGAACAACATGTATCTGCCAATCGAAGAGGGAGGGGAAGGGGAAAACGAAACAACGCCCTCTCTCGTTCCGCGCGAGAACGGCATCAAGAGAAACGCGTCCCGCGGCACGAGGGTGGTGTGGCGAGACGTGAAGGTGGTGGTGGAGGACAAGGTAAACGATATTTTTTTTAAAATAAAGAATGGCTTACTACTACTACTACTACTACTACTACTACTACTACTACTACTACTACTACTACTACTACTACTACTACTACTACTACTACTACTACTACTTTGTACTACTACTTTGTACTACTACTACTTTGTACTACTACTACTACTACTTCTACGGCTACTACGGCTACTACTACTACTACTACGGCTACTACTACTACTACTACTACTACTACTACTTTGTACTACTACTTTGTACTACTACTACTACTTTGTACTACTACTTTGTACTACTACTACTACTACGGCTACTGCTAATACTAATACTACTACTATTACTACTACTACTTACCTGTTCCCACTTTGTTAACTGTAGAATGTATCTTGTACGTACCTTGTGACTTAATATATAACGTTATATGTTTTAACTACTACGACGTATCCGTCCTACAACCTACCTGTTTTAAGGTAGCGTTTCTTGTGTTTTATATTGTTGAATAGGAAAGATAAGATAAGCGCTAACCGGTAAAGAGCCCAATGCCAACATTTCTTAAATATGTAAAAAAAGTAGTGCACAATTTAACCCATGGCTGCAATGTACTTTACCTGATCAAAATGATGAAATAAACCATTCATTTATTTATTCATTCATTCATTCTTTCAAGGTACTGTTGAAGGACGTGGCAGGCCAGGTGGAGCCGGGAGAGATTCTCGCCGTCATGGGGCCTAGTGGTACGTTGGGACGATTATTATGATTATTATAATGTTTGTGATAAGATAAGTGCGATCAAAGTTTTCAGAGTACTAATCATAACCGTACTTGGCTAATCACAATATCCACTATTGCACTAAAAATCTGCTAAAGGTTTTATTGTCATGGACAATGTCCGAGTGTCCATGTTGCACTAGATATTGCACGATTACAGAGACGAGGACTCACTCTTATGTGTAGGCTCAGTCACGTTTGAGACCACATTTTTATTGTTACAACGCCACCAGGCGGCAAGGAGTAGCATTACACACTGATGAAAGCAGTCGAAACGTCGGGGAGGAAAATGACGGCCACTGTGTTAAAAACTCCAAGGAGAGGTTTTGGCCTCTGCTTATTTTTGTCGTGTTTTTAGGCGTTTTATCGGGCTCTGGTTTTTGTACTGGCATCCTTTTTTACACCAGCCTTGGTATTGGATATTATAAATGGCCAATCTGATACTGCATTGCAGCCACTAAGATCTGCAATGAAATTAGTGTTAAACGAGCATAGTACAGGACCATTACATGTAAGAACCTTTTGTCCTGAACAGGTGCGGGAAAGACAACCCTGTTGAACACGCTGGCCGGCAGGATCCCCGACTCCAGCCTGGACACCGGCTCCATCACGTTTAACGGCGAGCCGCTCTGCAAGAGACTCAAGCGGCGGATCTGCTACGTTCTGCAGCAGGATATCTTCTTCGCCACGCTCACACTCAGGGACACGCTCATGGTTAGTTTTCTAGTCATGTTTACCGAGGGAAAACATACTGTTTTTGCTCTGTTTCTTCTTCCTCTTCGTCCTCTTATTCTCCAAAACAAAAAGGTCAATGACCTGGACCAGACTGTCTGTTACCATGGCGACTAGTGTTGGGTTACATCATGTTGCAATTTAATAGCAGGAGGGATTTAGACTCCTGTCTGACCATATATATGAATGTGTTTGAGTAAGAATTAACAGAGCAGACCATATGGGAAGGTAAACATCATGCATTTGCTTTGCAAATTTTACCTTATTACTGTAAGCTGCAATGAGTTCGCATTTTGGATACGTTCGTTGCAGGTGATTTGTGATGGTGGATATTGGGTGCTAGCGAACAGCGATTTATCGAGTTTTACATAGATTTTGGATGTGTGAAGAGTACTTTTAAGTTAGATTTAAAAATTGAAACGCATTGAGTATCGGAAACAACGAGAAGAGCAGAGAGAACCACAGAGAACAACATTGAAAACCCGCCTTAAATTTACTTTGGAGAAGAAGAGGACGAAGAGGAAGAAGAAACAGAGCAAAAACAATACTTGCCCGGTGCCCATGTCTATCGTGGTTTGGGCCGGATCTCTTCGGAGCTGCAGGAGATCTTCGCCGCCCGACTCAGCTAGGTTCCCCGGTAGGTTTTGTACGGCGGGTGCTCAATTAACCCATTAAACTCCTGCCGTGCAAAACTCCCACCTGGCCGCTGGTTAGCTACTAGAGCACCGAACAGAGTCCACCCCAACCATGATAGATGGTTGGTGGGAGCGACTGTGGGAGCGGACTTATTCGTCCAAAGTAAACTAACCAGGATGGTACCCAGGCTAGATAGACTGGACAACAGTCACGAAAACGATCAGCAGACTTTTGAAGTCTACAAGCCTTATTTCACGCAACAACTACAATAAGAAAACTGACAGATACCCAATGTTGACATGATTAGTTCACAGCCATGCTGCGGCTGCCAGACGCCATGCCGTATGCCGAGAAGGTGAAGAAAGTCGACTGGATTGTGGAGGTGCTGGATCTCAAGAAATGTCTGGATACGAGTGAGTCAGCATTACTTTTGTGCCCTTAGTTACAGCAAAAGCATAAATATTTGGTAGACATGTACTCATTTTGTGATGTGAAGTGAAAACCTGGGACATTCCTTTATTCGTGGCAAGATATACATGTACGGACAACAATGGATATCACTGCATAGACCATATGTCGAAATGCCTGTAGGTGCATTAGAGACAGACTCACAGTTATATATATATGCAATGTATGTTTTGTAAACCACAGAAATAGTTTTTTTTTATTCTAACATGTAATCACCAGACGTGGTGACCGCACACACAAGTTTTTCAATTTATATTAATGCCGCCACCAACACAAGGGACAAATACATGACAGGACAGTACTCATTTTCACCTGAGTTAAGTGAGGAAAAGTCGTGTAAAGTGCCTTTTCCAATTGCAGGGCACAAGATAAGCGGCATATCAGGACTCGAACCCGGGACCTCTAGGTTCCGAGTCGCGCACTCTGTCGCTACGCCACACGACCCACCACACACAGAAATACTTCCTTCATATCTCTTATCATGAGCCTGATGTATTCACCTATTTATAACTTGGTTTATTTGTGTTGTTTTTTTTCTGGCAGAGATCGGAGATGACCTGTCGCGGGGGCTGTCGGGAGGAGAGAGAAAGCGCGCGAACATCGGGTGTGAGCTGCTCACAGACCCGGCTCTCATTCTGCTGGACGTACGGTCAAGTTACATTTTGTTTTCAATACAAACTATAGCCCTTCTGCTTAGTAGTCTACGAAGTAATGTTAACTGCAACATGTGCAATTTTGGCATATACTAACCCTTCGTGGTCCATTGTGTTTTGGTGTGGCATACTGCTCGCAAATATGATTGTGGGGAGCTGTATAAAACGATATCTTGCTATCATTTGGAAACATAACGTGAACCGACTTAATTTTATGGATGACCTGAAGACTCCCAAACTAGTGCGTGCGGGCGAATAAAAAAGATTCCGGCCAAAAATAAAAATGCTACTAAACCACTGAGGAATACAAGGCTGGTATCCTGAATTTGCGGCAGTACTTAGAGACGTATACGACAAACCGGCTCATATTGGCTATTTGCGGAATTTATGAATCGGTACTGTACGTATGTGCTGAGTTCTTGAGTCGTGGAGCTTCGGTAGCCTGGGTGCCCGGCTCTGTACTGTCGCTAACTACCATGCACTACCAAGGCCTAGAACCAGGCCAGAACGGTGGACGTGACCTTTTTTTGTTGAGAACAGGCGAAAATCAATGCGCGCGCGGATGTCATCCATAAAATGAAGTCGGTGTGGCCTAATGAAGAAAAAAAATATCTGTACCTTCCCAGGAGCCGACCTCTGGCCTGGACTCCAGCACGGCCCTGAGTCTGATCCGGACGGTGAAGCGACTCGCCCTGTCCGAGAACAAGACTGTGGTCACCACCATCCACCAGCCGTCCTCTCAGATCTTCACGGTCTTCGACAAGCTGTGCCTGGTTCTTAACGGAGAGGTAGATACACATTTCTGCTAACGTAATACATAGGTTTCTAACGTACAATACTTCTGAGGGATGCTTTGAAGGAGGACACTATGCTAGCTAGCATGGAACTACAGCAGTGTTACAGTTAATACAGTATTAAAACAGTTGACACAGTAAAATGAAATACTGTACTTATTCATGATATCATTTCAATAATTCTATGGTGGTCAACTTTCAGCTGGCTTACTTCGGAAAAGCGAGTGAAGTTTTGGACTTTTTTGAAAATCTCGGCATGCCGTGTGAACCTCACTACAATCCGGCAGATTTCATCTGTAAGTAAAATTCTTTTCATTTTCTTGTTAGTTCATGTATAAGGAGGTTATTTCTGTCGTCTGAACCACGTGTTTCATAATCTTAGGACATTTTGTGAATATGTTTTAATCACGTCGGTCATTAATGTCTCACCATTTCACCTTTTCAGTGGAGAAAATGAAGGAAAGCAAAGAGGTTGAGTTGAAGATCCTAGCTGGCTCGTACGAGAGACGGTATGGCAACTTTGATTTCAGCTTATTGTTAGTTATCAAACTTATTTCTATGTACATGAAAGATTTCATAGAAAGTATCCAACATGCTTGAGGTTTTGCTGTCTTCAAACAAGGGTCTTTTCAAAGGGCTACAACCCCTTCTAGCAGCATGCTTTCGTAAAGATGAGGCAAATATATAGATTATCAAATGTTTTAAGTTAAAACTTTTGTTCCAACACAAAAAATTCTCTCACCTAGACCTTTCGACCAGTCACGCTGGTCTTCCTCAGTAGACTGACCCAATGAAGCTTATCACGTGGCTTCTTTGAAGTGTGACGTCAACACTGGGTCAAATGTATCTGGTAGACGATGTCGACCCCCGTCGCGGTTCAATGTAGGGTGATGGGCCTTGATGTATATGGCTTCCTTCACCCCTCTCAAGAAATAGTCTTGTTCAGTGTCTAAAATCCTTACAGTGTCAAGTGAAACGAAATGTCCTGGTGACTCTAAAAATGTTTTCCTCAACAGGAAGACGTGTAGACTGGCACCGTTAGGTGAGAACGAAGTGGTGATGAGAAGGCCTAGGGAAGAAGAGTCGTACCCGAGCAGCAGCAACGGAGGGTCGACCTACGTGCGGATGGACAGTGAGAAAGGCACCGCTACATACTGGGCTGGCGGCTCGTCAGGTCAGGACCTATAGGAGTTGCTAGAAAATTGTTACCTCCGGGGGAGGAGACATCCTTCCGCGGAAGGGTTTTGTGAGAGATTTAGATTTTCATGTTCGCAGCTGTTTCTCGCGTTTGGGTGGACGGATTCTTTTGAGACTCGGTATATGTTTTGCTATTAGGCTGCAGATGATGCACGTTCTTTTGTTTTTATTGTATATGTATTTTCGGGCGTGCCTTTTGGTGGCCACAAAACACCCCTTTGAGCGTGAAAGTGGTCGCGACCGTTGTCCTTTGGCGTGTTTAAGCTATTCTCGGTCTGGTCCACGTATATGACCCCTCACCAAAACCCTATATAAAAATATACAATAAAAAGTCCGGAGGTATAAAATCTCAGATTTTACTTGTTTTTTTAAACCAGGACGTAAGTGGAGTTCTGGTGATAAGGACACCCCAGAAGAGAAGCAGGGGAAATGGCCCACCGGTTTCCTGACTCAGTACCGGGTCCTGACGCAGAGAAACTTCCTCCAGGCCAGGCCCAAGATGCTGAGTAAGTGGAACTTCATCCAGACCTTCGGGATCGGCCTGATCATCGGACTGATGTGGTTCCAGATCCCGCACACTGAGGATAGGATCATGGACGTAGGAGGAGTGGTGAGTAGATTTGTATTCTACCTACTATATTGAGTCTTCAACTTCTTCAGTGGCGGCACACCACAGTGTATGGCGACGAAAAGCAGAACTCCAGTCTCTGAGAAGATATCTGTTTGACAAAACGTAAGCAGGGGAAAAGAAGTACTGGCTTTGTATAAGAAAATGATCAATATCTCAAACTGTTTTGTAGTCCTGTTATTGTGTGGGTTGGACTTGGTCACAGGACTGGTTTGGTCATAGGACTGACTCTAAGACCAATGCAGCTATGGTCATACCATATACTTATACTGGTAATAAAGTGTATACGGGTTACGGTTGGAAGAACACATTATCCTATATATACTTTACTAAAATACCATCATGATGGCATATAGCGGGTTTATAAGTTGAGGTGGCATCTACATGTAAAAATGCAACACCTAGCATATATATAAATAAGAGGAATATGATTACATAATAAGACGGTAAATATGATAGCTTTTTGTCAGAATGAATTATTAACGTGTTCGTTGTTTCTTCTTCAGCTGTTCTTCTGTGTCATGTACTGGGGCTTTGTTTTCGTCATGGATGCCCTGGCCGCATGTAAGTTTCTTTCCTTCTTTTCTTATCACACATCTGAATTGTTTATATATGTGGCAATAAATTCAATCATACTATAAGACACAGATAAACATAATATATAAGCTGACATAAAGATAACTAAAGATGTATAGACTGAATGAAACTGAAAACGGATATTGTGACAGTTCTTTAATTGTTTAACCAAACATGCATTTTGTTGTAAATGAATGACTGAACGAATACATTAAGCCATTAATGGTTCTTTCGTAGTTCTTCCGTAGTTCTTCAATAGTAGACAAGACACTTCGAAAATATGAACAAAACGGCCGAACCAAAAATGTACATACATGTAAGATCACATCTAACCCTGTACCAATATGTCGTTTTGCCCATCCATTGTTAATATTACATTTGAACTATGTGACACTCTATTACAGTTCCCATGGAGCTCGTGGTACTAAACAAAGAGAGAGCGGCTGGCTACTACCGTCTGTCGGCGTACTACCTGGCCAAACTGACCAGTGAGCTGCCCCTGACCCTTCTACTGCCTAGTGGCTTCCTTACACTGTGTTACTGGATGGCCGGGCTCAATACGGTCGGACCCTTCTTCGCAACGTGGGCGGTCCTCATGCTCAGCTCATTGGCTGGACAGGTAAAGTCATTAGAAATACATGTACTCCATTGGTTGAAAAAGTAAGGCATTAAAAATACTGGTTCACGTTTAAAAGAAGAGCAATGCTGCTAGTCCATTGGCTGGACAGGCAAATCCATTAGAAACACTGGTTCACGTTCTAAAGTCAAGAAGAGCAAGCAATCCGACTTCTCCATTGGCTGGACAGGTAAATTCATTAGAAAAACGGGCTCACATTTAAAATAAGAGCAATGCTAATACTACATTGGTTGGAAGGGTAGCCAAGAGCCATACAGTACAGATAAAGGCATTTGCTCTGCAGCGAGAAGCAAATGAACGCTTTTCAGCACCAAGGAGAGGACTGAGTCGATACAAAACAGTTAACCGTGAAAACACCACTGTTACCCTCGGTTCAATTTTTTTTCTATAAAACTAGGCACCGTGTGCCACAGGAATATGACAGCAACATCAAACAGTAGCTTTCACAGTACCAGTAGCTTTTTTCTATCATTGACTTGACTTACTTACTTGACTTATGCCGAATCTTGGTGTCCCTGGCCTCGAGTCAAAATGGCAGCCCGACCTTACCCAACCTATCGTTAATTCTTGTCAACTTGTTAGGCCACACCGACTTAATTTTATGGATGGCATCCGCGCGCATTGATTTTCACCTGTTCTCCAAAAAAAAAAAAATCACGTCCTCCGAGGCTCTGGCCTGGCTGTAGGCCTGGGTAGTCCATGGTAGTTAGTGACAATACGGAGCCGGGCACCCAGGCTACCGAAGCTCCACGACTCAAGAACTCAGTACATACGTACAGTGCCGATTCATAAATTCCGCAAAAAGCCGGCTTGTCGTATACGTCGCTATATACTGCCGCAAATTCACAATACCAGCTTTGTATTCCTGTGGTTTAGTAGCATTTTTATTTTTGGCCGGATTTTTTTTTTATTCGCCCGCGAGCACTAGTTTAGGGGTCTTCAGGGGATGTCATCCATAAAATTAAGACGGCGTGGCCTTACGTACGCGTGTCGCTATGATGCTAAACGCTGTAGTTTTAACCCTAGCATCTTTTTTTTACCCCCCACAGTCCCTGGGCCTGTTCATCAGCGCTGCCTGTCTGGACTTCCAGCGAGCCGTGACAGTAGCCTCTATCTTCATGATGGGCTCGTCTCTCCTGGGCGGGTTCTACACCACACAGGTTCCACACTGGCTCGCCTGGGTCAAATTTACTTCATTCCTCAACTACGCCTTCCACGGGATGCTGATCATAGAGTTTACCCCGGAAAACCCTTTCAGGTAGATATTTTTTCCATGATGAACTTTTTTGTTCTTTGTATAACAAGCCAATCTAACTATGGCCACAAGCGAGTTCCCCATTATGCAACTGTGGTTTGTAATGAACTAAGAACTATTTGGGGCGTGAGTATAGGTAAACATTCTAATCTTTTAATTTAGGCTAGTTCAATCAGTTTCTAAACACCGCCACTCCGTAGGATACGCATCTCTATGGATGGTCAATTGTTTCAAGCAAAATCTTACACTAATTGCACACACTAATTGCAAACTACAGCCTAGTTAGCCCAAGCAACTTTGGCTACGTGTAAGTCAAGCTCACGTCTGGCTTAGCTTGGGCAAATACAATACAATTTTCAGAAGGTGCGTGGTACTAAGCAGCTTTAGCTACATGTAAGTCAAGCTCATTTCTGACTTGGAAAACTTACTTACTTTTTTTTTACTTACTTAGACTTGGGAAAATACTAGCCTGGGTACCATTCGCATCTTTTCGAGCGTTGCGGAGCGAAAATCCGGATGGTACTCAGGCTAGGAAAATACAGTCCAGACTTGGGAAAATACAATATAATTTTGAGAAGGTGCGTGGTACTAAGCATCTTTGACTACATGTAAGTCAAGCTTATTTCTGGCTTGGAAACTACGATATAATTTGACAAGGTCCGTGATACAATGGCTCTTAAAACCGTCTCTCCTCTCCCCCAGTTGTGCCCCACCGGCGACGTCTGCCTTCGAGCTGTGCCGCAGTAACGCTACCGTGAACGGCACGGTGCCTGTCCTGCCGCCGGAGTACATCCTGGGCGGGCTGAAGGTAATTATGTATCTGTATAGTCAGTATAACCGCCCTTCGGCGTAACACACCAGCTTCTGTATCTAATAGCCGGTATAGCTGCCCTTCGGCGTAACACACCAGCTTCGCAGGCACGAGGCGGCGGCAGCTGGCTACATTACACCGATCGACTTGTTACAACTAACCCTCGAACATTAACTCTAAAAAGCCAATGCCAATACCCCTACTGTACTTGGTTACAGCGAGTTCCACTCTGTGATAGTTCTAGGAAAGAATGAATTCTTGAACACCTTGGTTAATAACTCTTCCATGTACTCTCTTCCAAGGTGGAGCTTCCCCTGTACACGGACATCGCCATGCTGATCGCCTTCATCGTGGTGTTCAGGGCACTGGCCTACGTCATTCTCCGCTTCATCTACAAGCCCAGATGAGCTGCCTGCTTTCACTGAACCCCAGGCTTTTCTAGCCTCCTTCGCAGTCTTGTTGGACGTCGGCGTTATATTTTTCTGTAAGCGACGCGAGTATATAATATGCCACCGCGAGGGACGATTTGCTTCCGAGGGAGTTTTTGCCGCGGAGAGAAGGATTCTCGCTCCAACACAGAGCGCGAATTTTTTCTCTCCGCGGCCCTGGGCAGCAAATCGTCCCACGCGGCGGCATATTACTCCCGTCGCTCACAGAAAAAAATAACACCGACACCCAACAAGACTGCGAAGGAGGCTAGGGCTTTCAATGCTTACTCTTCAAGCAGATCTTTTGGTGGCTACAAGGCAGTATTATTACTATCAAATTGGCAAGACAGTGTCAAATTGGCAAGGCAGTATCCAATGCACAACCGGCGAAAAAGGGTACCGATACAAAAAGAAAGCCAGAGAACAACACCTTATAATACGTCAAAAATAAGCCAATGCCCAAACCTCTTCTTGAAGAGTATCGAATGTTGTACATTACCATTCCAACAATGCAATAAGTCTTTTCAAAGAAATTTGATGACCTTCATATCGTTCAAATAAAACTCACGTAAGTATTGGTTTTTGTGGACTCTTTACTATCACGTGTTATACGGAATGTAACCATGAAGAATATGTCTCGATAAATCTTGAATGAAAACAATTGACAATTGCCATGCTTTGCTTTTCTTGGCTCATTTCATAAGAAGCCATATTCAATTCTAATCTTATTTGTCGAAGACTATGACCAAAACAACTATACTTTGTCTTTTTGCAAGCAGCACAAATCATTTGAAATGTTTGAATTGCTATCATATGGATGGATTATTGAATTATTACGATATATAGCTAAAAAATTAGCACAAGTATATGAAACATATACAGTTCACATTTAAGCCACAGTATAGTTTAGCGTTATACTTTTAGGAAATGTTTTGTAGAACACAGGAAAAATAAAAGTTTGAAAAAAAATAGTGCATGGTGGTGCAAAATATGTTAACGAGAAGAATGGCACCCATTCTACATAATAGCCCAGTTTTGTCCTATGAATAAATGTTTTGCCTTATTACCACATTTTAATAAACATTTTGCCCTACTCTCTGACAAGAGTGGATGAACTAATTTATCAATTTTGTACATATATCTTCACTTAATGTAAGAATTTGCAATGCAAATTAATCAGTTCATGTTGTTCTTCAACAATTTGTTACATTCATTTCATACCAGTTGTAACAAAGTGAGTTGTATATCAAATGTTAATGTGTGGATACTAATAAAACCAATTTTCGTATACTTATGAATCAGATGCAAACATGATGAAAACATATTATATTCCAACGTTGTATATGCAAGACGGAAATGTAAAGAATGGAAGGAGCAAATAAAATTACAATGAAAAATTTAATATAGCCTTGGTGCTTTATTCACTGTAGATCTAATCTTTTGTAGCAGGATACTTGCAAAGATGATCTTTAGGCCACACCAATTTGATTTCTTGGTTAACGGATTTTTCTAGAAAAACAATGGAGCGGGTGGGCGAAAAAAAATGGCCTAGGCATCCTATTATGGCCCAAAATGGTACGATAGGAGCCATGAAGTCAACACACCAGGCCGGTTCAAAATTTAAACAATGAATTTTGAACTTTTTATGATACCACTGCATTGAAAGATGGAATAACTGTAACAACTAGGAAGAAAATGACTGTTTTCAACTGTTCAGGGCAAAATATGAGCATTTTGCAGTTGATTCTGAATTTTATTTTTATTTGCAAATCAGAAAAAAATGAAGCGGGCAAATCTGTTAACCAAGAAATTAAATTGGTGTGGCCTTAGGAAAAAAAGAAGACCATAGAATTTTCACATTGGTTCTTCTTTAATACAATAGTCTATGAATAATAGTCTATGAAGAACTGATTGAAGACAAGCATGGTAACAACATTGAAGTTTAATCAGATATCATAGGTTAAAATAGATTGTACATTTTCCACTATTTTACAACAATGAAGATACATATATGTCTGATCATGATGATTATGTTATAACGAATTAACTTATTTGTCTGTAGGAATGTGTAACAAAAGGACTAGAGCAATTTTTTGGTCTAATGCATTTTACAATTCTTCATTCATTTATGCCAGAAATGGTAGAAATAAATGTAGTACAAAAGGATTGAGATGCTTAAGTGCATGTATGATACACACAAAATTAGAAAGGGGATACACCTATTCCCCATTCCAGGTTGTATTTTGAGTAACATTTTTTTTACCTTAAATGTACATGTATCTGTAAACAAAAATAGTTCATAAATATATACATAATCACTTGAAATGGTTGTATTTTCATGACAAACTTGAGTGATTGCCAAAATGATTGCCAAATGTAATCATAGCAAGAAATCAGATGTTTCAAATTATTGTAAAGATTCTCTGAAAGAGGAAAAAAAAACTCATGCACCAATCTTCAAAGATCAAGATGAACACTTGCGGGTGTTCCTGTTTTCAGTTATGCGGTGTCCTAAGTGCCTTGACTATCAGGAATGTGTGATTTTGGAATGCAGTGTACAAAATACTTTTTTGAACCAGGTTGCCCAGTGGTCAACCTACAGCAAAAATTAGGTTGCCCATCAGAATTTTAGGTTGCCCCACCTATAAGTTACTACTTTCCTCAAATTAAGCTATGTTACATACATAAGCCTTTGACAATATTTCTAACAGCCTTTAGTTAACTGATACTAGTAATAGCCATTAATACCTAAAATCAATAAGTATCTGCCGGATACAGTGGTGCAAGCCAAGTGGGCATGATTTTAGGGAAGGGGGCATTCTCAAAATTCAGGTAGCACACTGGGCTACCTAGGTTCAAAAATAGGTTGCCTCACGTAAAATTTGGTTGCCTGGGGCTTTTGCAGGTATTTTGCACGCTGCAATGTACCATTTCAAGAGTCTTATAAACAGTCTGTGTAACTTAGGCCACAGCAAGTAATTTTTATGGATGACATCCACGCACGCATTAATTTTCGCCTGATTTTGGGGAAAAAAGACAAGAAATTTTGTTGCCTTCTGACAGTGGTCACCATGCCGAAAATAGGCCAAGATGTCTGTTGCCATGCCGGAAGGTAGATGGAAGATAACTATAAAGAGAGGAGACAAGACAAGGCTCTGATGTTTTGTTTCTTACTTTGATGCAGTGATATGTGATGCTGGCTGTGTATATGTGATGTTCCCATTGAATCAAAACCATTTGTACAATGATTGAGTCAAAATTTCAAAATGTAGGAACCTTGTTTTATTTGGCCCACCTTGTTTTTTTTCGCCCGCTCGCATTAGGTTTGGAATCTGTGGAGGATGTCATCCATAAAATTTAGTTGCTGTGGCCTTATGTATGTAGTTTGGGGACGGATCATACTGCAAAACAACTGACTTTGCCAATGACTTCTCTCTCCATAGTTTTCAATTAGATGACAACTAACATTTTTCCCACGGAGTTAACATTAAACCCACAAGGTATTGTAGCAGGAAGAAGGCTAACCTCAGTCAAACACATACTTCAGGTAGCTTTTACAAACTATTGGTCAAGTGTTTGACATTGTTTAAAATCAATGTCGTCTTATTCACTATTTCCTAGGCAGTAACAGAGCTACATGTACATGTACATTAATATCACACATTGTACCCCATGCTATGCTCTGTTATTCCTTAAGCCAATGCCAAATAGAACTGGACATTGCAACTGGCCTTGACACTGGCATGTTGAACTCTGGCCTTGTGAGAGTATAGCTGATTGTTGTGGAATCACTAGGAATTTACAAAGAAAAGATCAACCCACAGGACAGAGAGAAGTGGCGTGCTGCCATCAAGCCCCAGTTGTACGGTGCAAGCATGTCTAACCCTCGGAAGACGGGGAACAACAGACGATAGACCGGACAGTGAGTGTGAGTGAGAAGTTTAAATTCACATTGGCAGTGAATGAACAAAACAGCTTTGGCACTATGATGAGGCTGACCAGGCAGACAGTTCTTTGTTCTGTAGCTGTTTAACAGTGTTGGCCCTTAGCTTCAGCCATATCAACCCGATGACCAGGCATGCCGCACACTCTATGTAGTAACCATCCAGCCAAGTCACACAGGTCCCACCAGCTGACTCACAGGCCTGGAACATGAAAAAAAGTACATTAAAGTTGTCTAATGCAAAAACATTACATTTAAGTTCTGGGGTACTCCTCTAAATTATCTGTGAAAGATGCTCATGTCAAGAATTGGGTTTTACCACCTGAGTAACTTTTTTTACAAATTGGGTTTGAATTTGAAATTTTTACAAATTGGGTTTGAATTTGAAATCTGGCTCAAAGCTCTTAATTTCATACAGCAAGTGTGTGTACATGAAAGAAAATATCTATGGATATAAAATTAGCTAATCTTCACAATTCACACGGTAGTTAAGGAAAATAATGAACTATGAACACAACATCCTACAAATTCAAAAGAAAGCGTGTCTGTGTTGGTAGAATCCATAGTTGCAAAGTTCAAACTTTGTTCCAACACGACATAAATTTATGGTGAGTTCCTTCCTTGTGTTGGAACAAATTTTGAACTTTGCAGCTATCCTACAAATTCATCTTAAACTTTTTAAAGTTAAAGTAATGGGTTTGTATGGTAATTTTAGATGAAAATGATCATTATCATACCTTGTTTAGGTCTGCACTTCCACAGGTTAACCCTTCCACGCCCTCACATCTGGACCAGGTGATATCGTCCACCAACCACAGGGCGAACGTGGAGGGCCAGTTGCCGCCCAGGTTAGACAGCGTGTTGAGCAGCGTCATGTACGTCCCGCCGATCACCGGGTCACTGATCTGCGCGTGGAACGCCATGCTCGACACAAACATGCTGTACAAGGTCACCTGGACAGGGAAAGGTTGAACAAGTAGTCAGCATAGAGAATCATTATAGAGCATCAATCATAAACCAGGGCTCCAAATACTGGGTGCATGTCCACCTTGGTCACAACCTGCCGTATATGCTTTTTATACGTACGTTTTTTTTTAGGCTACGTCTGCTACGTTTTTTTTAAAAATGTGGGGAAGGAGTGGCATCGACACACGTCACTTGCACGGTTTTGCAAGGTGTAAGAGTGTGGTCTGCACGCCATGCCTGGCCCTGAGCGGTTGCGTGCATCATACGTTGCGTAAGTGGTAAGTGAGTTGTACGTGCTTACAATGTACGATCTCTGTGCAATTGCAACTTTACCGTAAGGAGGCCGTATTCACACGTGCGTCTTTCGTACGATACGTACGGGGCATGCGCGTCACCCATACACACACGCACGGGTGGTGAATCCGTAGACCGCACGCAGAAAAGGTTTTACATGTACTTAAAGTTCTACGGCGTGTCTGCGTGCTCCCAAATCCGTAGGATTCCGTACGGAGGCGGTACTCACCACGCACGGATGCCCTACGTTTGCCCACGTTTTTGCACGTAGACAGCACGCAGAAGCACGTATGGCGGGTTGTGACCATGGCTTTAGTGCACCCAAATTTGGCTGAAATGCTACTTGTGATGGAGAGTCAGTATTAGTCTATATAATTACAGAGCTGCTGGGGAATAAGCAGAGGTCAAAAATTCAAACTTCTAAAAGATCCATCTCTGTGAAATATATGGACTTGCTAGAGCCTTCTGGATACTCAATGTAAAATTTTTGGTTTGTCCAGGTTACATATCATTTTTACAACTGTTTTTACAAGTGTCTGTGAACATTGGGAGTGGTGTAAAGTATCTGTCTGTACAGTTTACCTGATGTAGTGAATAGCTGGCAACAATCATGATGTAGTAGTAGAGTGGGAAGGTGCCGTCATCGTTTCTAAAGTACGGTGTCAGGAACACCATGGCAGCCAGCTCAACTCCCATTAACAACCTAGGGGCACAATCAACAATTAAGTGTTAATGACCCGCCTGAGGTAAATATGGTGTGATAAAGCCTTGTCAGTTGCTATCACCACTGAATAAAGCCACTGAGTGAGCGCAGCACCCGAGGTCATTGGAACACAAAGTTATTTTTGGATTTTTTATGACAGAATCATGTTCTATATGGGTCACCCGAGGTCATATGCGGGTGATTATTTAGTTGTTTAATGTATGGATTGGGATGAATAAAGACCCGGTTTTGACTCTATTTGTGACATTACGGAGTGATAAGGAATGTGGAATGGAGCCTTCTGATTGGTCAACATCACCCGGCTATATGATAATATACATACATAACAGATTTTAATAAAGTAATATGAAAAAAAAACACCTTTCAACTCTATTTCTGTCAAAACTCAAACACTGTCATCATTCAACAAGTTGTTCCATCCAAAATGTATACAACATAATATTGTTGTACTGCTTTTCTTTTATGTGCAAACGTATCCATTTTTGTGGTTCAATAAATACATGTACTCTAACTTACAATAACTGTGTCTGTGAGGTTTATAAAATTCTAACTAATGGAAGACAAAAAATGGATAACATTGTTTGTTCCTAATGACTAGATATAGAATTTGGACAACCAACCAACCAAACATTAATTAATATCAACACTGTATGATATATAATTCAACTACATACATGTAATTTTTGAAAATCAAATACAGCTAAAAAAAAATCAGACATTGAATTCTCTCTTAAATTTTATGGATGACGTCCTTTGGAGACCCTAAATCTAATGCGAGAGGGTGAAAAAAAACAAGAAGGGCCCTAAAAAAACAAGATGCCTAGATGAGAAATATTGCACTGCTGACAGGACCGTCCTGTCTGTTAATAGTTCCAAAAACGGCACTGTTTTGGAACTATTGACAGGATTTTTTTCAGTGCCATTTTGTTAGTTTTTTTCATTTTTGTTTTCATTTTTAACCAGGCACAGGCTTTCGGCATAACGGGTTTCACATCAATCTGACGATTTGCGGCACTGTCGTGACTCTTTGGTCATAGTTACAGGAAGCGGAATTTCTTTTTTTTTTTCTTGGAACAGGCCAAAATCAATGCACGCGCGGACGTCATCCATAAAATTTACTTGGTGTGGCCTTACCTGAAGGGCATGGCTTTCAGGAATGTGTCCATGGGCCGTGGGCCTGCAGTATACCGGCTGATCACTAGGGGGAGCAGGATCTGGATGGGAGTGAGAGGGACAGCCAGCAGGGCCAGGTTTTCCCTGTGGACTCCTTTTTCTATCAGCTTCAGTCCTGTCACTGCATCTGCTGCTGCAAAACCTATCTGCAAGGGGAAAGGAAATTATAAATCATACTAACGATTAACTGTTTTTGTAGTTATATAATTTCCCCCAAAGTATATTCAATATGCCTTTAAATGCTCTCTTGGTTTATATGACTGGTTAATTGATGACAATGTAAAACAGTTTTGTAGAACCCAGGGGTTCTGAATTGCACTGTTACTCACAATTACAAAGATTAAGACTAGAGACGTAGCCCATCCCATTAAAAGCTTTAAAATCAAACATCTATCACAACATATACACATATGATAAAATCTAATAATTTAAAAGTAGAGTTTATAAGTGTTAATAAGTTTGCATTGCTGAATAAAATACTTATTAAGATTACGAATTCGTAGGTAAAACAGTGGTCATAAAGACGGTTACTAAACAAAACGTGTTATTAAAGCATGACAGTTACCCCTCAATGACTGGAAGGTCGTTTACCGAGTACGCTCGATTACTTATTTAGTAGGTTAACAATATATGGGATGGAGCTGCTGTGGTAGCGCTGAGTCTTTGCAACAATACAGTTCAGTTCAGTTTATGCTTGTGTGTGTGTGTGTATGTGTGCTTTAACTGTGTTGCACTGACTCAGTCCTCTCCTTGGTGCTGAAGAGCATTCACTTCTCTAAGAACAATGAAGAAGATGACATTTGATGAATAATGTATGTACCCCTTTAATTGTTCTTACTAGTAGACAAATGAGCGCTCGTCAGCACCAAGGAGAGGACTGGGTCAATATCTTTCTCAGCACCAGTAATGTTAACTAATGTTCAGTTCTTGCATAATAGGACCTGTAGTGAAATAGGCCTCAGAAAATCGAAACACAAACATGCAATGACACAAACTAATTTGATGTAGCAGTAGCATCTACTTTTCTCATCCTACTCCCCTCCTCAATTTGCGGAGAGGATAAAGACTCGGGAACTAAAATAGGTCTGGTATTCAGGCTAAGGCCACACCAATTTAATTTCTTGGTTAACGGATTCGCCCGCTTCATTTTTTTTTGATTTGCAAATAAAAATAAAAATTCAGAATCAACTGCAAAATGCTCATATTATATGCCCTGAACAGTTGAAAACAGTCCTTTTCATCCTAGTTGTTACAGTTATTCCATCTTTCAATGCAATGGTATCATTAAAAGTTCAAAATTCATTTTAAAAATTTTGAACCAGCCTGGTGTGTTGACTTCATGGCTCCTATCGTACCAGTTTGGGCCATAATAGGATGCCTAGGCCTGTTATTTTTTTATTTTTTTCGCCCGCCTAGCTCCGAGCCTACCTTGTGAGTAAGTAGGATGATGGCATAAGCCTTGACTGCGGGTAGTCTGACCACGTCCCACAGGTGCAGGTACGTGGACACGATCCCGTGTTGCTCGTCCGGCACCTCGCTGGGCCGTGGTTCCCGCTCGCGCTTGAAGATCCACACTATGGTGGTAGTGACCAGAAAAACTATTCCCCAGAAATACAGAAAACCTGCAGGAAAAACAAAACATTTTGTTAGATTTCAGGGTTCTAGCTAGGATGTAATTTTAGCGTAGTGGCACTGGCCGCCTGTCGATGGGCCCTCCTTCTGCGGTGCAGAGCTTTTAAAAATGTGAGCTAAAAAAGGGGCCATTTGAGGGATACCCAAAGGGAAAAAAATGTTATTTCTAAGGTATGTACAATGTATCCTTGATTGACATTTGATCTGGCATTCTTGAACAAAGAAATACAGTCACAATGCCCCTATGCTGTATGTGTAGGGGGGGAAATTTAGCGTAGGGGGTCAAAATTTTAGCGTAGGGGGCCCCTTTGTGCTTTGTGCTAGCTAGAACCCTGATTCTATCTTGCTAGGAGCATTATTTCAATCTCTAATACCTGAGTAGCTAAAGCTGAATATGTGTACCTACATGTAAAGAGCTGTAAAAACTTTCGATTCTCTAAGTAATAATATACTAGTAAGTGAACTGACACTGATATCCATGCCTTTCTTAAACTCTGAACTGTTTTGTTTTAAAAGAGTAAATGTAATTTGATTACAGATGATCTATACAGTATTGTGACGTCCGTTCGGTTTTTGTGGTTCAAATTACATCATGTACAATTTTTTTGCATACGACGTTAAGTAACATTACCTGCAAGAGTCATGATGCCTTCTGTGTGTGGTTCACTGCGGAGATACTTGTTACAGAAGTCAGCAGACTCCAGAGCAAGGAACAGCACATAACCCAGAAAATATCCCGCCGTCTGTCCAACACTATTGCACGTCGACGCCCAACCCACGTTTCTCCGAGACAACATTGTTAACGCCCATCCGTCTACCGCTATGTCTTGTGTGGCAGCCAAGAAGTTCAACATGAAGAAGAAAAATGTCAACGTCTTGACATCAGCTGGACTGTCTTCATCGCCTCCCAAGAGACTATCGACTTTGGTGGACAGAAATAACATGAAAATTCCGATCAAGTACTGGGAAGGTACCATCCAGGTTTTCCTTCTCCCCATGCGTTTGGAGTATATCGCATCGACGATCGGCGCCCACGCTAGCTTGACGCTGAACGGCCAAAAAACAAAGCTGAACACAGCCTGCTGGTGGTAGCTAACTTGTCGACTCTGTAACAACATAGGAACCGAACCGGCAAGTCCGAGAGGTATCCCCTGCAGTATGTACAGAAACAGCAAGAGGGCAATGTTGTGGCGGTCACCCTTTAAGTCAGGTTTGCTATTTTCATCCATTTCGCTGTCCGAATCCGAGGGAGCGTCGATGTGATTCTCTTCTAACCTCCCGCCATTTCTTCTACCGTCTATGAGGATTTTTTCTGAATTTTCGTCCAGGGATACTTCTTCGAATTTCCGGCTGCGGGTTTGCATCGGATGTTGGCTTCGTTGACGCGACATTTAGATATTGCAGACGAGAAGCCCGACCATACAGCAAGGTCCACAGCACGGCAATGTTAGATGGCAGGTCCTGAAAATAGAGACGTGTAATCACATAAACATTCAAGGAGATTTTTTATAAAAAGTATATAACGTTACATACATAACATACTGCCAAACAAATAAATCAAATCAACTCAGTCTCAAGCATACACTTTAGATATACCAGGCTACTATGTTGGGCAACATATGCGTTTGGGCCACGTATTGGGCCACGTCTGGAGTGGTACCCTTAGGGCACTTCCTGAAATGAACTGTGTGTGTGTGTGTGTGTGTGTGTGTGTGTGTGTGTGTGTGTGTGTGTGTGTGTGTGTGTGTGTCGTGTGTGTGTGTGTGTGTGTGTGTGTCTGTCTGTCTGTGTGTGTGTGTGTGTGTGTGAGTGTGTGTGTTTCTGCACATTTGTAGTCAGCATAACTTCATAACGCCTTTATGGATTATGATGGGATCCTTTGTTGAGACTCCAAAATTCTAAATGTACTAGTATTCTTCGCAGTGAGTGCCTCCATAAATTGTAGTGCAAACAACATCTAGCTACTATAACTTTATAGCCATTAATGTTACAAGAGGGGTTGTTACTGTTACTATGCTACTGTAAGGTTTTCAGCAAATCACCAAGCTGAAACCTCTTTGCCAAATGTAAACATATGGAAGGAAAGCATATGTCTCTACTACACAGTATACTGCTGCTTTGCGTCCCTCCCCCCAAGGTGCTATATGACCATGAGTAAACATATGGCCAGAATCTATGATACGATATTTTTCCTGTCAAGCTACAGATAATTAACACATTAAACTGTGCACGTACCAGTATTATCGGGTAAATCAGGACACGTAACAAACGGAAGAATGGAAGATGACTGTGCGAAAATAACGCAAGGCCACGTCAGGCAAATATGCCCCAGGGGTCAGCGAACGCCGGTAAGGAAAGGTCGCACCGCTAGCACACGAAAACAAAACAAACCTTAAATATCACCTAAAACTATGACAATTGAACAAATTTTCGTACTTAATTTTGTAGATATTTTAGTTATGATGTATTATTATTCATAGAAATTAATTACGGTTGGATGTGTACTGTTTAATTGTTTTTTGGTGTGTTATGTTGCGGTGAATTGCAGGTGTGAAGAAGAAACAAGATGGCGGACGCTCAGAGTGGGGAGGGCGCACAGAACAACCCAGACTCGGACAGCGGCGCTTCTGATCAAGAGGAACAACGTGAGTGGTTCTTCAAGGGTTCTCAACAAGTTTGTGGTGAAGGTCGCGAGGCTTGGCGCTGCATGGCGTCGTCTGGTCGCTTCAAACGCTGTTGGGAATAGTTGAAGTTTACGTGGAGTCCAAGTTTGATTGAGTTAAAATGTGTATAAAATCGATTGAAGGCGTGGCAATATACAATAAGATTGACTTGATATCTTTTTAAAGCAGTAGTGTTAGTTCGTGAAGAGATCTGCTTGGTTCAGTTTTCAAGTACCGGCCTGTCACAAATTATACAAGTACATGTTTTAGTAGTACAAAACATGTAGTACATGTTTTGCAATTTTGTAGTTAAAATAATTTAACTCAGTCAGATCTAGCCGTGGACGACTCTGGTACACCTTTTTGCATGATAATGCCGGTGACAGAGACTCTGTCACCGGCATTATCATGCAAAAAGGTGTACCAGAGTCGTCCACGGCTAAGTCAGATCATGACCTCCATGGACATAGTGACAACACGTGGTTTTAGCATATTTACTAGACTGTCCTATAGTGGTTATCCAAGGAGGCAATTGGGTTGTCTGATTCATACTTTGTGAAAAGGCAGCTGTGAAAAGAAATCAAATACATTTGTGTACATAAACTACCATCATGTGTTGATCTTGTAAAACACATCTATGGTATATTCTCAACATCAAGATACTATATAAATAGTTGTAGGCCTGCATGAGTTCATACATATATAGTGAACTTAAAGTTAAAGACAAAATCTTGCTATTTTCATCAGTGATAACCTTTTGATGAAGATATTGTCTGTCCATCAGGTATGTTACCAGGAGGAGGGGCACAGCCTGCTAACACCAGAGTCCACAGCTACGCTGACGATGCTGAGGAGAGAATCCGCACATTGCCAGCTGATGCCTATGTGAGTACTGAGTAAAATGTTTTTAGATCATATTCCCTATAGTCAGCACTAGTCACTAGTGTATGTAGATTGCAAACTCTGTAGTCTCCAAGCAGATTCAAGGTGGCAAAAGATAATCTCCAAGCAGATCCCTTTCGGTGGCAAGACAGGCATTAGCCAGAGAAGTTTGTACGGCCACCTCTGGCCAATGGATACTGCCCTGCCACCGTATGATCTGCTTGGAGATTAGGCAAAAGGCAGTTTAAAATTGGCCAGGCAATATCCATTGGTCAGAGATGGGGCTTTTGCCACCCTAGGATCTGCTTGGAGATTACAAAGTCTGGTCTTAGTAGTACCCCTGTGCAGTCACATGATTAGTCATGCATGAAATTTAGAGATTTGAAATTTTAGGAAAATGCTGCCTTAGAATTCCTGCAGTCTCTAATGCTGAATATGACAGAGGCTAATCTTCTGTATCTGTATCTGTATCTGTATAGCCGGTATAACCGCCTTTCGGCGTAACACACCAGCTTCGCAGGCACGCGGCGCGGCGGCAGCTGGCTATATTACACCGATCGATCTTGACCATAAACTAATGAAAATGTTTTAACATCTCATGTTATTTGAGAAAATATTCATGTTTATTGACAGCCATTTTTGTCCTGTAGGATGTTGACCTGAATCACTGTGGGATAGAGGCCCTTCCTGACGTAGGGTTGGACAGACTTACCCAAGTGGAGGTAAGTCATTGTCATATATGATCAGCATTTGCATGGACAGAATTGTAAAATTGTTTTATTCTCTTTCAGTTGATTCTTCTTATTGAAAAGTTATACCTAATACAGAATAAGTTTTGGTCTTGCATTTTTGAGGTCTTTGGTCTATTGTTATTGTAAAATTCTTCTAATTGATCCATATTTGTTCATTCTGAAACAATATTCATTCTTATGCTAAATCATTGCCATATATATGTACATTGTATGTATAAGGATTGTATGTCTTTCGCAAAGTTACAATATTTGTTATATTGAATAAAATATTTACTATGATCTACATCTAGACCCTGTGTCTGAGATGGAACAGCATCAAGAAGATAGAAAGTCTGGACCAGCTGACTTCTCTAGAAGAACTGGAGCTGTACGACAACCAGATTAAACAGATAGAAAACCTCAGCACACTTGTAAATATGCGGTAAGTCATCTGGAGTTTAACCTTCACCCTGCTATGGTAGGCTGTCAGCTACAAAATAGTACAATACTGCATTGGTTGTGGGTCAGATAGCAAGGAGATGGTTAAAAACTATACTATAGCAATTTGTTGGCAAGATGTAGGTCAATGTTGTCAAGTGTGTTGCATCTAGGTGTCTAAAATTGTTACAAGTTCATTCACTCACTATCTGGTTTAGCATCTGTTGTTCCCCATTTTCCAAGTGTTAGATGTACTTGTACTGTGCCAAATCTGAGTGTCAAAAATTGAATTTGTACTGTTCTAAATTGGAGTGTCAATCTTTTTCATTGTATCATTGTGTGTCTCTTAATGTCATTCTTATTTTTACCCTTCCGTCCGCAGTATCCTAGACATATCATTCAACATGCTGCGGAAGATAGAAAACTTGGAAGCCCTGACCAAGCTGCAGAAACTCTTCCTGATCCAGAACAAGATCACCCAGATAGAGAACCTAGGGCACTTCAAGAGCCTGACTATGCTGGAGCTGGGGGCCAACAGGATTCGTGTAAGCTCATGTTTTTATCTAATATAATGCCACACCAATTTAATTTCTTGGTTAACGGATTTTTCTAGAAAAATAATGGAGCGGGCGGGCGGAAAAAAATAAAACAGGCCTAGGCATCCTATTATGACCCAAAATGGTACGATAGGAGCCATGAAGTCAACACACCAGACTGGTTCAAAATTAAACAATGAATTTTGAACTTTTAATGATACCATTGCATTGAAAGATGAAATAACTGTAACAACTAGGAAGAAAAGGACTGTTTTCAACTGTTCAGGGCAAAATATGAGCATTTTGCAGTTGATTCTGACTTTTTATTTTTATTTGCAAATCAGAAAAAAGTGAAGCGGGCGAATCCGTTAACCAAGAAATTAAATTGGTGTGGCCTTAGTAGAAATACATGTATTGCAAAACATTCTTCCATTTGTTGTAATGTATTTACATGTATTTTAGTGTTAACTCTAGATTTTTCTTCTCAACTTCATCTTT
The DNA here is from genome assembly GCF_001625305.1 of Branchiostoma belcheri. Taxonomy (NCBI): domain Eukaryota; kingdom Metazoa; phylum Chordata; class Leptocardii; order Amphioxiformes; family Branchiostomatidae; genus Branchiostoma; species Branchiostoma belcheri. The sequence goes on from NW_017804131.1 coordinate 5,891,121, forward strand.
CTGTTAGCCGTGTTCAATAAAATGAAAAATTTTTAGACTCGTATCTTGCAAGGTCCTTCATCTAAGTGTGTTGCAGTGCAAGTCAATTCTGTTAGGGGGCACTGTTGCGTGGTCTCATTGCATGTTTATTTTCTGTGTAGGTAATAGAGAATCTTGATGGCCTGGAGAACTTGGAACAATTGTACCTGGGCAAGAACAAGATCACCAAGCTGCAGAACCTAGATAAACTCAGCAAACTGACAGTTCTTAGTATACAGGTAAGTGAAACCTCATACTCTACTCCTTATAACAGTAATTAGGCCACAGCAAGTAAATTTTATGGATGACATCCTCCAGAGATTCCAAATCTAATGCGAGCGGGCGAAAAAAAAACAAGGCGGGCCAAAAAAAACAAGGTTCTTACATTTTGAAATTTTGACTCAATCATTGTACAAATGGTTTTGATTCAATGGGAACATCACATATACACAGCCAACATCACATATCACTGAATCAAAGTAAGAAACAAAACATAAAATCAGAGCCTTGTCTTGTCTCCTCTCTTTATAGTTATCTGCCATCCACCTACTGGCATGGCAACAGCCATCTTGGCCTATTTTCGGCATGGTGACCACTGTCAGCAGGCAACAAAATTTCCTTGTTTTTTTCCAAAATCAGGCGAAAATTAATGCGCGCGCGCGTGTGTCATCCATAAAAATTACTTGCTGTGGCCTTACGGTAAAATACTATAAATTCAGCTCCTGCAGATTTCATCATAGTCTTACAATGCTTTGGTCTATGCATTGTAAGTGCACTGCAGCTCCAAGCTATTCTGGTAGAGGGCGATGTTACTTGGTCATGATTCTTCCCTGCTGTTTTCTTCAGAGTAACAGAATCACCAAGCTGGAAGGTCTGACGGGGCTAGCCAACCTGAAACAGCTGTACATCAGCCACAATGGTATCCAGAAACTAGAGGGTCTGGAAAACAATGTAAGCTTTTTCCATTTCCTTTCAAAGTATTGATCACAACTGCTGGTATGATTCATGTAATGTGTTTGTTTGTTTGTTTATTTGTTTGAAAGTTATTCAAGGACTAATAAGCTATATTTTTTAATGACATAATTATGGATAATGCAGTGGTCAAGAAACACATATTAACATATCTTGTGTTGACTCTTGCATTATAATACTGTAATTCCTGATTTTTTTCATGGTAGTAGTAGTCTGTTATGTTCACTGTTTTCACTGTCACTTCTGTACCCTGAACTTATCATCATCAAATAATTCCTGGACTTTCTTTTTCCTGCACTTGTCACCACCGTGAATATATAGTTCCGTGAACATGTCCATGTGTCTCAGACTGTTTACTTTTGTTACTGTGAACAAAGTATTACAGAGGGATCTGCAATATGACCCATGACTGAACTGCAATGAATGTTGCAAATGTCTAAGATGCATGTTCAGCGTGCAAAATACCTGGTTGCCCTGTTGCCCCGGGCAACCAAATTTTACTTGGGGCAACCTATTTTTGAACCTAGGTAGCCCAGTGTGCTACCTGATTTTAAGAATGCCCCCCCCCCCCAAATCATGCCCACTTGGCTTGCAACACTGTATCTGGCAGATGCTTTTTAATTTTAGGTATTGAGTAAAGGCTGTTAGAAATATAGAATTATGTATGTAACATTACTTAATTTGAGGAAAGTAGTAACTTATAGGTGGGGCAACCTAAAATTCTGATTTTTGCCGTAATTTTTGCCGTTCAAAAAAGTATTTTGTACACTGATGTTGGAACCTTTTGAGGAAAGCTAGTATTTTGATGTTTGTGTGCATTATCTTCCTTTGACCTACATGTAACAGCTGCAGCTGGACACCCTGGACGTGGCAAACAACAGCATCCAGAAGATCGAGAACGTCAGCCACCTGGTGCACCTGGAAGAGTTCTGGGTAAGGACTGCTTAGTAATTGTTGGGTCTTTGGCCCAGAACCCATAGCTTCTGGGTTCAAATCCTCCTAGTCTGTATAACGCAAACTCTGCCGTCCGCGGCTTTACTGGCCCCTCCCCGCAGGCCGGCTGGATGTTGGGCAGCCAGCAACCGTAATGCAATTTAATCAGGCTAAAATCCTCCAACACACCCATGTTGGAGGGTTGTGGCGTCTGTGTGGTGTAGTGGATGGAGCATCCGACTGTCAAGCAAGAAGACCCAGGTTCAATCCCCAGGGCTGGACCCAGACATGTCCGGACATGCACCCAGATGTTGTGCTCTTGGGAAAGGCACTTAACACACATTTCCCACCTCAGTTTAGAGGGATCCTGGGCCCTACTAGGGTTTGGGTTGGCGTTAGGAAGAGCATTCAGCCGTAAAAATCCTGCTTCAAAAAAAGACTTGTACTTGGTGCAAGCAAGTCTAACCCCTGGTTGGGGAAAAATGATGTTAAATTCGGTTAAAAAAAAACCCACCCAGATGTTGGGAAAGGCACTTAACACAAATTTCCTCACTTCACTAAGGTGAATATGAGTACCATATACCTAGCTCTGCCTCTGGTTAGGATGTTAGATGGAGGTCCACACCCCACACGCAAGAACCCACCACACCTTTTGAAAAAGAATAGGACATGCCCCTGTGTGCGATGGTTCAAATAGTCTACAATCTGGGAGTTGGTGATTCACTATAAATCACCAGGATGGAGCAGGGTTCTAGCTAGGATTTAATTTTAGTGTAGTGGTACTGGCCGCATATCAAGGGAGCGAAGCAACTGAGAGGGGGGATGGGGTGGAGCTTTTAAAAAAATTAGCTAAAAAAAGGGGGCCATTTGAGGGATACCCAAAGGGAAAAAGTGTTATTTCTAAGGTATGTACAATGTATCCTTGATTGGTAATTTTTCACATTTGATCTGGCATTCTTGAACAAAGAAATACAGTCACAATGCCCCTATGCTGTATTGAAAATTTAGCGTAGGGGGTCAAAATTATAGCGTAGGGGGTCCCTACGCTACTTCACACTAGCTAGAACCCTGTGGAGGCCTGGCTAACCCAGTCTTACATTGTATATTAGCCACAAGGTGATTTAAATCATCACCATTATATACACGAGCCATAGCAAAGCCACATTGCATATTATTTAAGTATAGCTACCCAAAAATGTCTATAAAATGTCTAACGTACATCAGACATTCTCAAAAGTTCCAGACATTTTTTTGGCGACGCCTCAGGGGCGGAGCCGTTAGTATAGTACTGCGATCGAGTTGAAAATATTCTAAAAATTCCGTCAATGCATTCCCTAGGGAATTACTTGTTTGAATGACTCTGTGTTTGTACACAGCAAGTAGGGATATCTAAAGTGATGGTTGATCTTTTGCAGAAGTCTTTTGTGTAAAGTTTAATGGCTTAGTTGTCAGTCGATAACTGGATACTTTATAAGTAGGAAAGGCCTATGTTACCATGCATGCATAAGGCACCTTTTCCGGCCAACTGTGGCTTTTTGCACACAGAATATTAATGATTGTCTTTATTGATATTTCAAATATATTCTCTTCTATCAAGAGAGAAAAAATAGAATAAAATAAAACAGAATAATTTTGTTGCTCATAAGAAAGAACAAGGAGCAGCATATTCAAGCTTAAAAGAATAATGTTTTAAGTAAGTTTTTAGCTTCAACCATATGATGCTGGGCTTTTATTTATAACTTAACTGTGTGCTAATGATGATGTTTTGTGTGTTTTCCACCATGCGTGTTTGTGTCAGTCTTGCTTTTTTTATTCATATTTTTTCTTTGCTTTCACGATGCTGCTGCATTCAATGCTTGTTTTTTCAATCTTCTTGCGTGCAAATCATGAATGCACACCCCGATCCTTCCTTGACTGGGCTTCGTGCTTGCCAGTGAATCCCTGCTGTAGTCTGCATCTCAGGGTGAGACATGGCGAAATTTACCTGTGGACACAAAAAGAGAAAAGCAAATGAGGTCCATATTTGAATAAGTTATGTGATTTAATGATGTTTACCTTCACCTAACTTTCAAATGCCCTAGGTATGAAATTCCAGGCAGTTACCATTGCTGAATTACAACATTGCTGAATTTCTCATTAATTATGCAAATTAAATCTTAATTTACATAATATCTGCCTGTGTTTCTCTCGTTCGCAATTACATATGCCACATGCTTTAATAGTCCTATCATGTAATTTAACTGAATCATGGCACGGGGGCCTGGCACCCAGGCTACATTGTTTTCCCAGCAATCATTAATCATAGAAAGCATGGTACTTTTCAAAACTCACACAGCTTATCGTGAAAGAAGTACTATAGAGATGCGAACATTGCCTAACTATCGTGATTATTTACAATATTGCGTATAATAAGGATGGTTAGGCACTTACCTGGTATTTTGTTCCACTTCTTCTGTCTTGTATTCTTGAGTAACTTTTGTGTTTGTCGTCATGTAGAGCTGAAAGAAACAGTGTAGAACAAGTTAACGAAGTTTGTTATATTCTAGGGTTGCGTTATTCTGCATAGTTCGACAGCGTTCAGCGTGACCGCGGAGGAGAACATGCGTACAGAGCAGCAAAGTGTAGGTGCATCAATCATCAAGGGTTAGAGTTAGGATGTACCGGATTGTCAATAAACAAAAAATACATCCACGTCGGGTGTGTCAATAAGAAAATAATTTTTTATATCCACACCAAGTGAATCGATAAAGAGAAAAAATTCCTATCCACACCGGGTGTGTCAATAAGGAAAGAGAAATATTTTATATCCACAACGGGTGTGTCAATAGCCACGTACTTTCTTAATATCGTACGATGATGTAACCAACAGACCCGTATGGTTTACCGCTTACTGGCCATCGAATCCGCATTATGCATTTCTAATTATAGCGAACTCACCTTTCCTATAACCGCTGATATTATAAGCCGACAAAAAGCAAAAGTAGGGAAAGTTCCAAAAGATTTAATGAGCAAGTACCCTATTCTAGTATATAATTATTGTACAGACAAAGGGCGAATTTTCTTCTATACTCTCACCCCGTCCAATCAACCCCGCCGAGACAGCAGATTCGAATCGCTTCCTTGTTTACTCAAACCACAACATCAGTCAAAGCAAAGTTGTTGTTTTAAAGTTGATAGTTGTGGCTGTTGGGAAATGAAATGATCCACGCGATGTACCATGGTGATAGCAGGGCATATATGAATGTGACGGTACAAGGCGCGGATTTTTCTGAAAACGATGAACTGTCAGTCTCAAAACGTATGAAGCAGAGTCAAGGAACTGATTGTAAATACAACGGAACGATTATTCGCCCTAGCACCGTATATACGTAGCCTCCCCGGTATATCTACGGTCATGGACGCCCGCCTGCGCTTCTTCTTGTATAATCTTATTGAGAAACCAGTTCTACATCCTCAACAAATGTAAAGGCGAATGTTTTCATCTTTACTCTGTGACCCAATTTCCCCCAAACCACTAGAACTTTTCACGTTGACATTGTCGGGAACTGTGGGGAAAATCACTGTTGTCAGAAGCTGGGGGCAACACTTACTTTAAGCCAGAGAATCGCAACAGGCTAAGTTTAGTGGGTACGTCATTTAGAATAGTATAAAGGGTTATCATACGTAGTGTAGAAACGAAATTAATGAGTTATTTACGCAAGCTTTACAACAACGATTGACAGCGAAGGAAAACATTTGGACGAAACGGTATCAGAACCGTCAGGACGCCGGTGTGACCAACAATTCTTTAAATTTCAAAATAAGAGACGGTACCCGAGCAGAACGTGGGGCCGCTCAGAGACAATGTCACCTAGCCTGAACGACTGCATGGAAAAACGGACTGATCGAAATGGAACAACTTACATGTTACATGCACACAAAAAAATCATAACATTACACAAAAAAACTTTAAACCAAAATAATACACCGTTTGATGGTACACGTAAGAAGGCAACATGAACCAAGACCGTGGACACAAATACACACTACATATGGCATGGTTCCAATAATTAAAAGAAACAGTCTCAACCTACTCAAAGTTTGGGCTTACCTCCGTGCCTGC
>NW_017804131.1:5897524-5898892 GCF_001625305.1 Branchiostoma belcheri
GATGGTGCGAAAGGGGTCAAGCTTGTTGTTGTAGCGGCGGTGTAAACAAACAGAAACCTTCCCCGAAACCTGAAAACGTAAAGCCCCTTATATCACCAACATGAGCACATGTCCACAGCGCAAGCCTTTTCAAATTCCAAAACGCTGCCGAAAAGAAATGACGGGTTCCATTTATTTACTATAACGATGAAACCCATGGAAGATTATAAAAATAATTTGTGTCTTTCTTCTTCTTCTGTTGTGTTTCCTTTTACTGTTTGTCCTAAAAACCGCTAACAAGAAAAATATAGTGCCAACAAAAACGGACAAAAGTGCATCCAACGTTACATTGTGACGCGGCGATTTGAGGCATATAAAAACTAGCATCCACCAGGCCTTTCTACGGGAATACGGATCGTAGAGTTCGGGGAAAAAAGAGATTAAAATTGGCCAAGGGAGTCCGGCCGCGAGGAGGTAGTTAAATGACCCCCTTATAAATCTTTCCCTCCGAAGGCCAGTCAAACCTAGTACTAGGTCCTACAAGGCGGTCAAACTCCCCTGGCAAATATTCTACTATAAATAGCCAGCGTTGTGAGTCTGGTAGAGGCTATGTAAAGACATAGTCACTGACAAAGTCAATTGTGAACGACAGGCCAGATCAAGTGTATAGCAAATATTAGTATCTGGACATACATTTCTGCATTCGGAATCGGAAACAACGAATGTCACCAAGGAGCTCTTATCTACGCACCGCAACACGTTCAATTCGACAGAACAACAACAGATGGCACTTGTGGAACCGCCTTAGCCTGGGTACCATCCGGATTTTCGCTACGCAACGCTTGATTTTTTCAAGCGTTGCGTAGCGAAAATCCGGATGGTACCCAGGCTAGAACCGCCTGGTCTTCGCGGATCAACTTTACCTCTATAAGGTCGTTCTGTACGTTTCTGGCGAGTGTACCTGTGGTCACTCTATTTATTTATTTATCAACCTTGGATGCATGTTGGTGTCCCTGCAAACGTGTGTGGCGGACAACACATCTATAAACCAGACCTCGTGACCGTGGCCTGTTTGCGAACCAGCACACGGACAACATCCACAAGCACGCCAGGCCTATATCTGTAGCATTGGGGGTTCATAACGGCTTTCATAAACATTTTTCTGACAATCCCGTACCTGCGAAAAGGTTTGGGTTTGATAGCCTATTCCTACCCTTACAGAATATACACACAGCGACAGAGCATGCTATGTTATGCACATAATGATAATGTATATGATATACATATGGTTTTTGCGTATCGATCAAGAGTCCAGAGCGCACGTAAACTATATTGTCCTGCTTTCTATTATATAAGGTCAACGACCGCTTGACCGGGCATGTAAAATTT
>NW_017804131.1:5899848-5928571 GCF_001625305.1 Branchiostoma belcheri
GATGTGCAAATTACTTCGTCACGGGTCATTTACAAAAATTAAAAAAAATGGTAGAACCGAGTTGCCTTTCTTTAGAAATCATTGGAAATATCGTACGCGGACTCAAAAATATTTCGAAAGTTTTGTAATTTACGGAAATTTCTTAAGAAGTTAAGAACAAGTTTGAAATGTTTGTAAAACATAAGATATCCCTTTAAAAATATTTATAAAAGATTGGAATTAAATCTAAACAATAGCAACAAACACCGAGCTAAGAATGGGGACCCGATATTGGTCGATTGTCGACATGTAGATAACCAGGCACATATATGTACATGTAGCTTATGAAGTGAATATTCCAATTCGTACATATAATAAAAATAAATTAAATTGATAATACCCTAATTTACATAATATACAATTCGTCGCCTAGGTGTATTTTTTACACCTTTCTTGTTAACATTTGTAAGAATGTCTTTCCCAGGTCTTTACACGGTCTTTTTGGGGAGGACTTGCTTGTTGTGTTTTCCATTGTTCATGAGGTGTCTGTCAGAATGTCTTTAGAAAAAAAGTGTGAAAACTGACATATGAAAAGCACTGCACAAAGCCAAGACAATCTACAGAGCAGGACACAATTAATTAACAGACAGATGCTAATATCTTTATAAGTGCGCATTGTGCTAAACAAAGGACTGTCTCCTAGGGGTGTCCCTACCTGACACGTGAAGAGACTATGGATATAAAATGTCCACCTTGGGTTATTTTGATGTCGTTTATTTTATGTCTACTTAATGTTCTCCTGACCGGCCTTTGTTCAGCAATGTCTAAATCATGTCTATTGTCCGTTTGACATTTTATAGACATTTTTGGCTCTACCAGTGCTAGAAAAAGCATCTTGCTTGACTGACTACACTGATATCATAGTTTTCACGTGTATGAAGATGTTCGATGGTTGTCATCCTCCCCCCTGTAGTGTAACCACAACCAGATCAGTGACTGGAAGGACCTGGAGCAGCTGTCAGGTGCCAAACAGCTGGCCACGGTGTACCTGGAAGGGAACCCCATTCAGGCAAAGGACACCAACTATAGGTGGGTACTAACACATGTACAACATCTGTAACTACATGACACCTGGGTGTGCAGATAGTTCTAAGGATTCCATATTTGTCAATGGTCCACATGAACAGCGTGCAAAATACCTGCCCAGTTGCCCCGGGCAACCAAATTTTACTTGGGGCAACCTATTTTTGAACCTAGGTAGCCAAGTGTGCTTCCTGGATTTTAAGAATGCCCCCCCCCCAAATCATGCCCACTTGGCTAATGTAGTAATGGCTATTACTAGTATCAGTTAACTAAAGGCTGTTAGAAATATTGTCAAAGGCTTATGTATGTAACATTACTTAGAAGTAGTGACTTATAGGTGGGGCAACCTAAAATTCTGATGGGCAACCTAATTTTTGCCGTAGGTTGCCCACTGGGCAACCTGGTTCAAAAAAGTATTTTGTGCACTGATGTATAACACGTACTGTAGATGTACTGTCCTTTTGAAATTCAAGTACTGAGAGTTCAAATCATTGTTTCAACCCAGTCACAATCTGCAATCTTTGCAAAGGCTTTACACAAGAGAAGTTGCTGTGATACGAAGCAGATGCATTCACCAGAATGTTGCAGAATGAAAAACCGCAGAATAGCAATAATACATGCAAAAAAGCCATTATAGAAATTTATGATTGTCCAAGGGCAGAACTGATGATGATAATAGTCCAACACATCACAACACAAGGTATGCATGTTTGTAAGCCAAACGGTTTAGATATTGACAGGTAATGACATCTTTCCACACTCTATTTGTCCATCAGGAGGAAGGTGAAGCTTGCCCTGCCCTGTCTACAGCAGATAGATGCCACCCTGTGTGGACAGTAGGACCAGCAGACTGTGGATGGAACTACATGTAGCACAGGAAGGCTGACTGGGAAAACATCACGGGCACACAATTCTTTAGCCCCTGTCACACATGGCCAAATACATGTATTTGCTTCTAAACACTGCAGAACTCCCCCAACCATGGTTAGGAGTAGCTGGGCTGTGTGGTTTGGCTGGTTTTCAGCAAGGTTGGCTACTGTTCAGCGGCACCAGCCAAATGTTTCACTCACTCATTCCACTCACTGGGTCGAGCTTCCCTCGGTGCCAATGATAGCTCTCCATCTCTTCCTATCCTTCATTTCTACCATCAGGTTTTTCCTGTCGAGCTGGGTGTCATCCATTAATTGATTTATGTAGTTTCTTGTTGGACGACTTCGACTTCTTTTTCCATGTGAGGGCTCCCACAGTATTAACTGGTTTATGATTTCATCCTCACTTCTGTAGCAGTGTCCGATCAACTTCAACCTTCGTTTTCTTATTGTTTCGCTCACTGTGGGTAGGTTTTCGTATAGTACACCATTTGGTATCTTTTGGTACCAGTGTACATTTTTGACAATCCTAAGCATTTGTTTGCCAAATGTTTCAAAATGTTTAAAACATTTGGGTGTGGACGGGAGGTTCAGCAATAGTTGTTGTCACGTGGTGTTCGGGAGTAGGTCATGTTTTGGGCATGTTCGGAAGGTCAAATTTGACTCAAATCGGATTTGATTCATATAGAAAGGTACATGTAGGCATAGCCTAATTCTAGTCAGACTGCTCCCGAACTTCAGCTAACCCTTTTGGATGGTAGTCAGGGGAAAGTTCTGAATGTGTGACAGGGGCTTACTTTACTGTACTATTCTCTACTTGTACATGTACAACTACAAGTACAAATGTGTATGTACATGTACGTGGGGTGGTACCAGTGACGTGTCCCCAGCCTTGCACTGTTTATTGCAGTCTGTTCTATGAATGTAACAGCAGGGAGCAATTCTTGTTCTACCAGTATTATGGTACAAATATAAGATCTTCATCTAAAAAATATAACATTACTATAGATGTTGCATGGGTACATTAAATGCTCTATCTTATGATACCAAAATGCCTTTTGCAATAAGGTTGGATCTTGATCCAATTACTAGTATATATAATTAGGCAGTCCTAGATTTTATGCAGTTTAAAAACAAATTGTCTTTCCGACTTGTTTACATTTTTGTCATGTTTGAAGTTGCTATTTGTAAATAAAGTCATGAAATAACATCTTTAGTATTAAGATATGCAAATTTTGTTTGCTTAGCTCAAATAGCTGTATGATATCTAGTATGTTGTGTGACCTAAGAAATTATGTTTATTTTTTTACTTTTTACCCAAATTGTATGTTAGCTATCCTTTACTACCCCCCTTCTTTTATATCTCAAGATAATTATATCAGCATCAGGGCTGATGGTAACCAGGCCTTATAATTAGCTTATGACTGTCAGGGAGAAACAATCAGGCTTTTTCAACATCCGTCCTTTGAATTTTGTGGGAATCCTGTTGCTTTTGATGGACCAGGGTTCTAGCTAGTGCAAAGTAGCGTAGGGGCCCCCTATGCTATAATTTTGACCCCCTACACTAAATTTCCCCCCCTATGCTGTAATTTTGACCCCCTACGCTAAATTTGCCCCCTATGCTAATTTTTAATACAGCACAGGGCATTGTGACTGTATTTCTTTGTTCAAGAATGCCACATCAAATGTGAAAAATCAAGGATACATTGTACATACCTTAGAAATAACATTTTTTCCCTTTGGGTATCCCTCAAATGGCCTCTTTTTACGCTCAAATTTTTAAAAGCTCCGCTTCGCTCTATCATCATGCGGCCAGTGCCACTACACTTAAATTAAATCCTAGCTAGAACCCTGTGGACAATAGTTACAAAAAAATAGATGTGACTAATATGAAAATGAATGAATACTGTAGGCTTTGCTGAAATGAAGTAACAGTTCTTTAGCAGCAACTTAAATGTCTTTTCAAGAAGTGGACAGAAGATAAAGTGAGCACATATTGTTTGTCACATGTACTGAGAAATGATATACCTCTTACCTGACTTGCCTGTAAAATTTATAGGTGTTAAATGTTGCCAGTCCCCACTTTGAATGTTAAGACAAGAATAAACAACCCAGAAAAAACATCATATTGTGGTCTTATAATATTATTGTGGTCTACAGTTATAACATCTGTGTCCATAATATCACCTGAGGGTCCATAATATCACCACCTTGAGAAACAGTGTGCTTAAAGATATTTTTACTGCAACATACCCTAGGTATGTACATTTGATGTGTGAAGGAGTGCAAAGTATTACCAAAAGTATGTTACAGTAAAAATATCTTAAAGCACACTATTTCTCAAGGTGGCGATATTATGGACCCTGGTGATATTATGGACACAGATGTTGTACTAATAGAGAACTGCATACATGTATAACTACATCAACTCAAAACAGGTCCACCATTGTCAGTAACATTAAGAACATGTACATATGTCAATTTGACCTTTTTGTTTATTTCATGAAAAGTATCTGAGTGACTTGATTCATGTATTCTGAATATGTCCAAAATGAAGAAAAAGAAATGCTGGTAAATGCATCAAGTATGAACTAGAATAAGAAAGCAAAGTAACACTATTTTACCAACCTGTTAGGCTAAGCTTTGATATCTACATTTACAGATAGCGGAGACTGCTGAAATATTATTAGGTTAGGGTTACATTGAAACACCTACATGTAACAGGCCTATACCAAGTACAACACACTACAAGACTTATAGACAGACCAATATCAAGGTTTGTTTAGAAATCATTATTATTAGGTGAAAATACAAATGTGTTGGGCAGAGAGTCATCAGACAGTACATAATACTACACATATGTTAAAAGACGGGAGGAACAAAGTGTAAATTGTTGATGAAAGAAGGACTTTTTTCCAACTTAAAAACTGAGATTTGGTAGGAGAACTTGCGGAACTTAACTCAATCTATAACATGGATTAACCGGAGTCACAATACTGATGTCCATCAAAGTTAATATTGATAGACATACACACCTTCATACAATTTTCTACAAAAAGCACTAACTGAAAGACAATGTATCAAGAACAATGGCTGAAACTTAAGAATGTACACTGAGGCACCTGGTAGTCATATATGGATGGGAGACTAGTTCATGCACAAATGTACATGACTGTACACAATGTAGATTTGATACAGAGTAGGCTGACATACAGAAGTTCACATACATGACTTTGTATGCACCTATCACTAAAAGGTATTAGTACAATGTGTCACTTAGAGTTAGAAGGCGAGTTTCTTGATAAGCAGGTAGACATGTTTGTCCACCTCCATGCCGTGCAGGTTGTTGGCATCTCCCTGTAACCTCATCAGGAGTCCACCATACGACACATAGGCTGACCTGGAGAACATAGGGATACATCAAAACTTAAAACTTTGTTCTGTTCTATTTCAAACACAACAATTTAAGGCCACACCAATTTAATTTGTCGGTTCTCGGATTCGCCTCTTCATTTTTTTCTGATTTGCAAAAAAAAAAAAAAAGATTCTGCTTCTGAATCAACTCAAAAATGCTCATATTTTGCCCCCAACAGTTGAGGAAATTCCTTTTCTTCCTAGTTGTTACAGTTTTTTCCATCTATCAATGTAGTACTGTGGTTTGATTAAAAGTTCAAAATTTATACTTTAAATTTTAACCCAGCCTTGTTTGTTGACTTCATGGCTCATATTGTAGCATTTGGGGCTATAATAGGATGCCTAGACCTGTTTTTATTTTTATTTTTTCTGAAAAAATCCGAGAACCAACAAATTAAATTGGTGTGGCCTAAGGAATATGAAATTTTACTATACTGTCAAGAAATTGAAGGTTTCATAGTCATAATGCTGAAATATTCAAAGCTTTTCTGAATGTCTTGCTGATTCTGTCTAATACAACAACAGATATGCTTACACATAGAGAGGGAAAATGAAGACAGGAAATGAGATAACCTTTTCTTGGACCTATTTGGGACCTTTGACCTAGTATCAAATTCCCTGTCAGTGTCCCCAAAATGCCAAGCATGTAGAAATAACTACAGAAACATATCAAGCAAACATACAAACAGACACACAGAAAGACTTCAAAGTAGATAGCTACATGGCACTAGCCTGGTTACCAGACCTATTACAGCTCCCGAGTCCTACATTCAGTAGGACTCGGGGCTATGTCTGGTAACCAGGCTAACATGGCACAGGGATTCTGACATGTTTAGCACTGCAAGAGTCACCAAGTTTAATGTACGCATGTCATTCCCTCCAATCTACTGTATGTACGAGGATGAAACTTGTGCTCATATTATGTATATTATTGGTAGAGTGCCAGAGGCCATCAGTTTATGTGCAGTAAAGCACAGAAGGCATTTTACCACTTCATTAGGCACTGTAGCATTCAGAATGTGCACCCATGTCAAAACATGTAAGTCTTCACTTTATGTACATGCACATGCTTAAGTCAGGCATGTTCAAATTTCAAGGTTATTCACATATGGCCCAACTGTTGGGAGAAGCTCTCAACAGTTAAATTACCATCTATTTCAACATTATTGTATTGACTTGTAAATGTGGCTATCATACATACTATATCATAGTCAAACAACCGAACACTACTTTCTACATTGTAAATTTTACTTTCTACATTGTAAATTTAATTCTAGTCAAAGAAGTACTCTGTTATCATCTCTCTCCAACATCTCAGCTACAGCATCTCAATGACAGTTCCCTATGTTCCTTACTACTTCGAGGGTCCACATCACTTTCACACCTACAAAACTGTAATGTTTTGATATAGTCCAAAACTTCATTTATATACCGTACGGGTAGATTCTTGTAATAGATAAACCACCAACTTGTCTTGTTTGTATTTATCTTGGTTTTATCCACTTTGTAATTATGCATGTATCTTGTCTATGTGTTTTATACTTGTATGTTTTTGAGTAGAAGGTGTCATATAAGCAAATATTGCTTTTTGCCTCATACTTAATAAATAATTTTTTGTCTAGAATCATAATACATGTACAACTATTCATACTTGTAGACAAAAGCGAATCATTAATCCACTGAAAGCCTTTAGTGTGCAATACCTGCGTCACAGTGTGTTCAATAATTCATACCGCATCATAATGAACCATTCAAACTGAAGCCCCCAGACAATTTCACATTCCAACACGTTACACATCGTCAAGCCAAAAATGGGGGATAGAGACACCTTTCCATAGAACATCTGTTAAGGCCACACCAATTTAATTTCTTGGTTTTCTTTAATTTCTTAATTTCTTAGTTTCTCGGATTTTTCTAGAAAAATAATGGAGCAGGCGGGCAAAAAAAAAATAAAAACAGGCCTAGGCATCCTATCATGGCCCAAAATGGTACGATTGGAGCCATGAAGTCGACACACCAGGCTGGTTCAAAATTTAAACAATGAATTTTTAACTTTTAATGATACCATTGCATTGAAAGATGGAATAACAACTAGGATGAAAAGGACTGTTTTCAACTGTTCAGGGCAAAATATGAGCATTTTGCAGTTGATTCTGAATTTTTATTTTTATTTGCAAATCAGAAAAAAAAATGAAGCGGGAGAATCCGTTAACCAAGAAATTAAACTGGTGTGGCCTAATGTGAACAATTTATTCTAGATATTTCACATGTTGTATAGATACATATATTCTATAGCTATCTTAAATAATTTCTTGTGCACCTTTCAATTCAAAAGCACCATATTTCATTCCATTCCCTTTAATATCTTGCATTATGTGACAAATGTACTATATTCATAATATGGAAAGAATTACTATATAAATCAAATATGCACATTTATTCCCTAGGCCAATTTTTTAGTCAGTTGTACTTTTTTCTATTTAAAGCTATCAACTGAAAATTATCGACTATCAACACTTATTATAAACATGTCTTGTTTTGTGACAAAACACAATTTAATGCACCCTTTAGTCCATGCGGGTTCACAAAGCCCTTTAAGCCACAAACAAGGTTGCAGGCATCAACCTTCATTAACAATTTCTCCAGTCAGTGCCACGTAGAGCCTACTGTAATTCAGCTAATTTTTGCTTTTCAGATAATCTTTTCATCACATAAAATTATGGAAACAAGAACTGTCACGGTAAAAATCATACGGTATTATTTGTACATATCTAAAACGTGTTTGTACACATTGATACAATATTGCTGCTTGGAAATATCGAGGAATAATTCCAAGAAAAATTGCATGATCTACAGTACATGACAAGCTGCCAATCACTTTTCAGCTGAACAGTTTTAGCATGGTTTTAGCTCCTCCCCTGAAGGGCTTTACAGGGTCCAATAGCCTTCCTGAACCACTTGTCTGACAAGCAAGCCTGCATACATAATGAGCTGTCACCACGCATGATTTAGCGCTTCACTGAGTTGTCACGCAACATCGCTTTACATGACAGGATCTCCCAATACAGCAGTATATCCTACCTGGACCCGGTGACTAGGTGTGGAATTAGGGACTTGGGTGGATGTTGTTATGGGAGTGGTCCCATGCAAGCATATACGGATCCACCTAGTACATGAAAAATGATCTGAAGAAGATCTCTTGTATAGGATCCTACCTGTTTCTTGTCTAGTCTGCAACACTTGTTAAAGACCCTTCAACATGTCCAAGACAACAAAAGATGCAGGGATTATGAGGGAGGCTTCAATATTCCAGCTTGGCAGGTTCTACGTGGAAGCCGGCACCACGTTCAGCACCCAGGAGATTCAGGCCTTGCTGGGAAGATTGTTGCTAGCCGCTAACAACCAATCGCCGGGGAAAGTGAAGATACAGGTGTGCAAAGATGGGGTGCAAGTGGGAGACACAAACTCAAAGTCCCTGTCTGGGACGTGGAAACGTTTAATGGGCAAGCACAAGTCGCAGGTAAGCTTTTATCCTGTGGAGACCATTGTGTCTGTGCACGTTGAAAACACAGTGAAGAACGTGCTACTGGTGGTGGTTAATCTCGACCAAGGGGACCAGTGGCAATGCCTGGCGTACCTGTGTCAAGACTGTGACACGGCTTACCTTCTTAAGACTGCCATTGACGGAGTTGTTACACAGTCAAAGAAGGAACCGATGTTGAAACAGGACCATGGGGCTGGGTCTGTACAAAGTGTGTCGCAGTCAACCCGAGAATACCAGCCTTCCCAGGACAGCTTTCCAAGTGGTAAAGAACAGAACGGAAGAGAAGTTAGAGAACAATCATCAGGATGGCCGACAAGTTCCGCAGATCTCCCAGTGGCTCCCCCAAGAAAACGACGCCTAAACTCCACACAGAGCAGTACTGATAAGGATGACGGTAGCTCCATTGCGTCATCGAATAGCGCGGAACATTTTTCACCAGACTCGAGTGGCATCGTAACACTGGCTATGAGAAAAATTGACCCCGACTCTATCAATGGAAGTGATGACTCCTCCAGTACAAGCAGCAAACTGGGGCACTCACAGAACGTTCCGGAAAAAGCCCACAGAAAGGCGCCCGTGCCTCCACAGTCAACCTCTCATGGCCAGGCTGTATCTGAAGTGCAATATGCTACCATTGCCTGCTACCTTGGCAAGATGCCGGTTATACGTGGCGAGGAAGTCGTTCCAAGACACATCCACAACGCTGTCGACCTACTCTTCAAGCTGGGTGTAGGTAAGCCTCCGAACAAGGTACGCGTAGAAATCTCAAACGCTGGTGTTGCCTTTGAGAAAATAGGCAAAACAGGAACGATAAAGAAGGCGTCTGACCTGCGTTATGTTGGCAGCAAGAAGAGGAAGTTTCTTCCCGTGAAAGAAATCGTGTACGCAGCAACTGACAAGCAACATGAACTCGTCTTTGCCTGTGTTCTGTGCAAGGACGCTAAAGGCGACGCAGATACCTCTCAGGATGACCTGCAGTGTCATGCGTTCCTTCTCGACAACTTCGACAAACCGCGTGACATGGCTCAGACTGTGGTTGATGCCATCACGAAAAAGATTTCCCCCAAGGATCTCACACCAGTAACAAATGGCGTGATGCGAGCCCTCCCAAAGTCAGACAAAGGTCACGAAGATGACCTAACACTTGACGAGCAAATGTTCGAGCCTAGTGCCCGACTCTCAACTGATACTGACGGGGAAGAAAACGGTTTGGAATACTTCACTGAAGATGGAGAGTTCAAACCTGATGTCCTGAAGGCTAAAACAGGCCCATCCAACAAATATGAAGAATCTAACAATGCTGTGATCAACTTTGGAAATGATAACCTCACGATGGAGGTCGCTGAGTCGCTGCGTACGTGTAAAGTCACGGACAGCGTAGATCCGTTTGACGTCGGACTTCCACTTCAGCCTGACTCCTTCATGCGCGGAGAGTCGACCTACATGGCAACGATAAAGAACGCTGCCTTCTGGCAAAATAACGGCGACGATTCCATCAAGGAAACAGACATGATGATGTTTTGAGGTACTCGCTCATTGTTGCAACAACTCTATAACTGCAACTCAAGCTGTCATCTGCCTTGAAAAATATATACTAGTTTTGGTCGGAACACATCGAGATAACAAATTTAATTCTTTCTGAGAAGAGATTGAATAATCAAAGTTTTGAAATTGAGTTTAATTTTTAGTATAACCAGAGCTTATAACACATAATCAGTCAAGATGTTGTGTCTAATATCCAATAATCGTATAATACAATAGATTTAGTGGCTTTGTTCACTTTTTTCACCACTTAGTACACAATAATCTAGACTTTATATGACACAAATGTGTACTTTTAAAAGTAAACTGCATGAATTTGAAATGTTAGATTTCTACAAATGTATCAAATAAAACTACTGTGGCTACTACATTTTACATGTAGCAGCTTTTTTTCTTGACCTCAGACTCTTTTATGTTCTAAGTCTATAGTGTTAGATTCAAGGCAATCAGAAATGGCAGACCAATTTACCATATTTGACACAGACATATGCACACACATGCATACACATATGTATGCACGCATACGCATTCACACACAAACACACGCGCGCGCACACACACACACAAACTAGCCAGAAAACAATAGTTCCCTCCCTTTGGACAAAGCACATTGTAACCTTGTACCCCTTTTAAATAAATAATGAGGCTCAGTAGAATTCTTAGGTGTGGCATTTGTTACATGTACATGTATGACAGTATGAGTAGTTATCCTGCCATAACAATAACACGTGGAGGTCAGTGACTTACACACACATAAAATCAAGTGAACCAGTACTTAGGCCACACCAGTTTAATTTCTTGGTTAACGGATTCGCCCGCTTCATTTTTTTCTGATTTGCAAAAAAAAAAAAAAAAATTCAGAATCAACTGCAAAATGCTCAAATGCTCATATTTTGACCTGAACAGTTGAAAACAGCCCCTTTTCATCCCAGTTGTTACAGTTATTCCATCTTTCATTAAAAGTTCAAAATTCATTGTTTAAATTTTGAACCAGCCTGGTGCTTCATGGCTCCTATCGTACCATTTTGGGCCATAACAGGATGCCTAAGCCTGTTTTTATTTTTTATTTTTGCCCGCCCGCTCCATTATTTTTCTAGAAAAATCCGTTAACCGGAAAATTAAATTGGTGTGGCCTTAGTCCAGGGTTTTAGAAGACCTCTGACCTCCAACCGTGTGAATTTTGCTGGAGGGATTTTCCCATATTATATCGGCAAGTCTACTGTGACATGACCTGAGGTGTTTTAGAAGAAGACAGCAACTAAGAATTTGAGCCTGTACTACTAGTAACTATTTAGAATATTGCCAGAAGACAACAAGCATGTCATAGTAACACTGGCCTTTTTCTGGATTATGGAATAGACTCCACCCAAAATATTTCTCTAAATACACAATGTATTGTATATAAAGAGCATGATAATCATTTTCATGTTATTTTGATCAGTCATGTAGAAGCAGCAGTGTGGTTATTACATAAAGTAAAATTCTAGTCCCTGGACACGTGCTTCTTAGTTGGTAACAACCAACTTACGTGATGACCTTGGGATGAGCAGGTTTTCTAAGTGACATTCATTGTAAGGTTACCAAAATGATAGTATTAATGAAAAAAAAAAACATGGACACTCTTAGCGGAACATATGGATAGGACTTCAATATTTTTTCTCCCAGTTTGAATTACTTGTCTAATGCATAAATGTTATATCAGCAGGAAGAAACATTATCATATTACATTGTGTTCTTTATATGTCCTAATATAGACCTGAGTAATTTCAAGCTTCATTGCTTCTGATAATTTCAACTCTGTCCCCAATGGGGCACTTTGTTTACCCTACATGTACATTTCTCTTGTTATTGTTAACAGTAACTTGTTCTTAGACTTGTCTGTGTGTGCAAATTGGTTTCCCAGAAAAGTTTTTTCTTTTTTTTTCCCAAAGAAGCTTGGTTTTAGTCAAGGAATCCACACTTATTTCTAAGTTGGTTAACCGCCTCGCTTACATTCCGCAGACCCAACAGGATTGAAATTCAAGTTTACAGAAGGATTTGAATAAAAAAAGACCACTGGTGGAAAGGAGACAATACTGAATGTTGTACCCATTTTTTTAACAACAAAAAACAAATAAGCAAAAACAGTTTTCATCTCACCAACAATTCTTTTTTAAGGCATACTTTGCACAAAGGATTCACAAGCTACACAAAGGAAACCTGTTTTGTACCTGGCATGTTTGTGTTATCTCAATGCATGACCTATCAGCCATGACAAAGACAGCCGTGTCAATCAAAATGTTATCTAGATCTTCTATATATAAGTTCTAACAAAGAAATTTTGTGTGGCTTTAATCCGATTCTTCCGGCACTCCTTTATTTATTTCTTTCCTGCTTCTGGATCACGAGGACATGGTTCAATCCCAAATTGATACCACACAGTCATGGCTTAAATACTAGCTAGTAGGTTTTTTTTCTGCATACCTACACTGGTGCTCATAACACCCTGATTACCTGCACCACTTGTACCGCTCAGAAATTGAAACACTCAAGAAAACTGTTACTGAAGCAAGTGCATAGATTTTCAAAACTGTCAGATGTTTCATTCAAGTAGCATCTATGACTTTTCTAGCCTGGATTCCAGTCATGTGAGCTTTGGTCAGCTCTGTAAGACATGTAACGTTACCAACTCTATCGCAGTTTAAGCAGCCTTGAAACGTAGGTCGTATGAAACCTGACCTCTGACCTCCACTCCATTTTTTTTTTGCATTTTGACTATTGAACTGCTAGCACCTTGAGTATTAGACTATGATTTTGTTTTCCACGCATTGGACTCTTTTTATGTTTACTCTATATTGTGCTCCTTTGTTTTACTGTATGTGTATGCAACAATGTTGCGTCTTGTAACAAGCTGGGCCCCCTTATAAAACAGCTATTGTAGGCTGAATGGGGCCACTCAGCCATCCTGAGATTAAATAAATAACTAGAGAAGTAACATTTGCAAAGCAAATGCATAATGATAATGTTTACCTTCGGACATGGTCTGCCCTTTTAATTTCTACTCAAACACATTCACATACATATATACTATGAGTATATGGTGACAGGAGCAGAGCAGACCATGAAATTGCAACATTATGTAACCCAACACCAGTCACCATGGTGACAGACGTCAACAAATCATGTCATTGGCCAGGTCAGAGGTTAGTGTTTGGAACAGAAGAGGAAGAAACTGAGTAAAAACAATGTTTACCTTTGGACATGGTCTGCCCTGTTAATTTTTACTCAAACACATTCACATACATGTACTACTAGTATATGGTGACAGGAGAAGAGCAGACCATGAAATTGCAACATTATGTAACCCAACACCAGTCACCATGGTGACACACATCAACAAATCATGTCATTGGCCAGGTCAGAGGTTAGTGTTTGGAACAGAAGAGGAGGAAGAAACTGAGTAAAAACAGTATGTCTTCCTTCGGTAAACATATGTTTTCCTTCGGTTAACATGATAAACAAATAATAATCTATACAGTAACTCATACGTACAGTCTGGTGGCAGACTCCGTGTGTGTGTCGTCTCCCTCTATTCTGTAGATCTTGCCGTACATGACGTACTCAAACTGGTCAGCGCGGGACGGCGTCCCGTCCGTGGGGATGAACTCACCGTCGTCTGGAGCTCCGTCTTCGCGAAGGGTGCTCGCTAGGACAAGTCTGAACTTGTCTCCTGATGGGATAGAGATTGGATAATGATGGCAGGCTAGTGACAACACTTGCAACTGGTGTTTTTTTGGCGACTTCTCAGGGAGGAGCCTAATGGTACAGTATTGTGTGCAGTTTGCAAGAATTCTAGGAATGGTACAGGCATTTTGTCCACAGGCATTTCAATTTGACCCACATCTATGCCCACATTCCTGGAAACCCTTGGGAAGACCTCTCTTTCCCGGATGGCCCTACTTTCTGTGACTCCAGGGCTCATTCACTATACACTCAGGGGAGGAGTGCACTGTATCTGTCTAGACTTAACAGGTACCAAGTCTTCCTCAAAATCATTAAATCATGTCAGTGCCATGCAAACAATTACCCTAACAGCAACCACCGTCGCCATGGCAATGTATGTTTTCATTGCCAGTCTTGTTTAAAGTGTATGAAACTGGCTGAGAAAAATTCTGTCCATTTCTCAGTCTACATACCTTGTATTTCAGACAATTAAGAAAATCAAGCAATTAAAAAAGAAACTGACATACAATTTGATAAAGCAACACTATAGCTAGCTTTTTGTATGTAACTGTCTCCTGAATGGGATAGATATTGGAAAATTTTTTAAATTCTGGCGGGCGAGTGATAACAATTTGTTAATTCTTCAGAGGATAAGAAACTCGCTGAGCCAAAATTGTAATATAAATGTTTTGGTGAAAAAATTCTGTCTTATTCACATAGACATATCACACAATTAAGCAATTTAAAAAAATCAAGCAATTATGAAAGAGACTGACACACAGCAATTAACACTTTTTTGTACATTAATGATGTACTAGTAACGTTACTAGTAATTGGACAATATACAATACAACAATGGGCTATACTACATACACAACTATGCGTAAAGGAGTGAATGGTAAATGGTTTGGTGTTTTGGAATTCTTAGAATTAGCATTCAGTTATATTTTATTACACAATAAATGAATTATAGAATAATAAGTTTCACAGATACTGTATACCCGTTTTTTTATTGTATATCATATATCATGACTGGTGAAATGTATCCTCAAATGTTTACTGTTATGTAAAGTTTACAAGGCACAAGTTTGAAGATCATTTGTTTTAATCGTTAATTTCATTTGTTTTAATCATTGATTTATATGTTAATTATCTAATCAGTTTATTTCTCTAACAGTGACCTGAATTACATGTATAAGACTTTTGTTTAATTTATTTTCGTAGATGTAATTTAATTGTAAAAACTACTACATTTGTAGTAGTTTACACACTTCAGTTATTATTTCTGTGTCTTGATTTTGTTTAAGTAATCAATTATATCATTGTTTAATTTTGATGTTTAGTTCAAATATGTTTTGTCATGTATCATAGTTACCTTTGTTTGGGGTCTTGTCTTGTCTTTCCTTTAATGCCCACGATCATTATATTGATCATTATGGCATGCCAATTCTTGGCAAGACTCCGGATTGTAGAATTTGTACCATCGCACACCGGGGCATGCCTCTACTCTTTTTCGAAAGGTGTGGTGGGTTCTTTAACGTGCGTGGGGTGTGGTTCTCCCCAAACACGGGACCTCCATTTAACGTCCTATTCCGAGGGACGTCCCTAACCGAAGCTAGGTACTCATTTACACCTGAGTGAAGTGAGGAAAGTCGTGTAAAGTGCCTTTCCCAAGGGCACAAGATCGGTGACATGGGTGGGGATCGAACCCGGGACCTCTAGGTCCCGAGCCGAACGCGCTACCGCTGCGCCACACGACCCCAAAGGGGTAGACCCTTTAATAAAACACCTAGGTTTCTGGCCTACCCCGCATATTCTCTTATTGTTATTATTTGATTATGTAACTTTTTTTTGCAAATAATAAATAAAACAAATAAATAAACACCTCACCTATGTCCACAGGATACACCTGTGTGTTCACATCCAGTATCAGCTCCATCTTAAAACTCTCACTCTCACAGTGGAGTCTGGACACTGCAGAACAAGACAACGATTTTTGAACAAACAGATAGCACAAAACTTTCATAATCATACAGTACATATATACTCTAATGAGTAAGTAGTAAAAGAGCAAAACCTAGAACTTGTTGTTATTGTCCCTTTTTAACATTTAATACATCAATAGTAGTAGTAGACGTGGTCTCTTGGTGCTGGTTTGCGCTTGGTTCAGTTCTCTCTAGGTATTTAACACTTGGTAACTACATGACTAAAGCTCCCTCCTACTATATAACGTTATATATGTAGTTAGAACGTATTTACACCATGATGGCATAATGTACAAATTGTGTCCAGATATAACACAGGAATTTCGTACATGTACATAAGTTTTGCCAGCGTCGAGACGATTTTTCTTTCTTCAAAACATGCCCCCCTCCCCTCTTGCCGCAGTACAGAAGCGTTTATACACTGTTCATAGCCATACGGACCGCGTTAAGGCGTTTAAACTATTCAAGGAACACTACTTAAAAAATGGACGAAGATTTCTTACCTCTGTCGAACTTCTTGCCGTCGGGGTCGATGTCTTTGACGTCGAAGATATCTTCAAACAGCACGCCTGCCATGATGCCCACGCGTAACCTTTGACCGGGTCACAGGTCAAACAAACCTATCCCGATTACCCACCTAGTGCTGTTATTGGGGATGACACTACATGTACGCTACATGTGATACATTTTGTACAAGTAGCCGGGTGTAGGCATACAGTATAACGTTACACACATAATACAGGCCAGACCAATTAAATTTTTCTGGCTTTGCAGGAAAATAACACAACAAGGGGTAAAATATGAAAAGGAGCAGGTACATGTAGGTGTCCTGTGATAGAACCACTAAGTCAACATATTGAACATCACAAAATATATCAAAGTTTCAATATGTTGATAAATGATTCGTTCACTGTTTCCATGTATTTAATACTAGTCTTTTGCTTTGCAGTTCTTTTCTGTTCTATCCTTAATGTATGGTATGTAAGATTATCATATCACTAGCAGGTTTATATCTCTCAACTTCCCAGATCTAGAGGTAGACAGCTATTGGCGATTTCACTTGGGAAAAGGTACAGAGTTACAGAAACGAGAAACCTTACACGGCCGATAAGCGTACATAAATATTACAAGCAAAAAAGTAATACAGGCAAGTTGCTTTGAAAAAAAAAACAATATACGCACAGCAACCAGATTAAACTCACCGAGTCTGCTGCAGATGAAAGTAATGCGGTACATCTATAAACCTGTTGAGATTAAATCTCAGAAATTTACCATATCTGAAAGTTGCATGGTGTTGTTTTCTTTTTCTGTAAACCAAAGAACCAAGAGCTAGAGGGTGATATCCACGTTCTAAAATCTTCATGATAGTAGATATACTACCACATTCTGATAGATATAATTCTAAAGATATATGCATGTACACAGACTCAATATTCTCTGTTTCCTTGTTTCATCTTGTTCCAGAAGGTTCTAGATTGGTCTGTTAAGTCTCTCCATTATATAATGGTATCGGTATGTTTGTGAGTGGGTGTGGCTTTGTTCACCCGCTTCAGAATAAGTCTGATACTGTTTTCATCATGCCGAAACCATAGTTTTGTGCGTGATTATACTGTTTTAATACCAGGAAGTGACGTCCGCTTGCTTACACCAGTCCCTCGGTACTAGTACTCTGTGGCAGACAGGACTGAACACATTGGAAGTCTACCGTATGATGGAGGCAAACTAAGGTATGTCTGTTATTATATTTTCATTTTTTTAATTTATTTTTAACACTTTATTGCTCCAGATGAAAATATTGTTTTTGCAACCGTCTTTGGTTATGGAAAATGATCATAATCGTGTAAAATGTCAGGAAAATTAATGAAGAAAATGGAGCCCTTGCTTATGCGATCCTGTGAATAAACCTTAAACCCTGGTATCCAGTCTGATCGTGATTGGGGGTATTGGGGTGTTCAGGCAGGTTGTGCCTTCGGGGGCTCTAATAGCTTCCCCCGCCCAGTGCAACAGACCGTCCCGGTAGGAGTGTTACGCTAATCAGAGACAGTATGTTTGGGGATTTGGTTTCCCCCCAACACGATTCCTGGAGGGCTAATTAATCTCTCGTGAAATACACACCGGGAAACCTATGTGAGGCGGGCGGGCCAGAGCTCTTACGGCCCCGAGCTCTTACGGCCCCGACCACGATCAGACTGGATACCAGACTATAAACCTTATTGCGGCCGTTGTAACAGAGTGTGAGATTCTTGAAAGGCCATCTCTGTAAGATTTCCAAAGTCTAAATGTTTGTAGAATGTACTAATAAAAAGTCTGCACAAGGAGGATAACTTCCTTGGTCTATAAGACGTGGCCCGTTTTTCGTTGATCCATAAATTGAACTTCACTGCATCTGCCGCTAGCCAAAACAGGGAAAATTTGATTTACATGTATTAGTGAACGCGCACGTAATTTGCCATTCGGGCCAAGAACAAAAATAACTGTTGTTGCGTCAGGGAGAGGTAATGAACACTAAATACGATAGCCTGGTTACCAAATCTATTATAGCTACCGAGTCCTACATCCTCTCCGCAAATAGTCTAAATACGATCCCTGTTTATCTTAATTTTTTTAGAAAATTATTTTGAAAAAAAAAACATGGCAGGAAAATTTTTGCATTAGAAGGGCTGGTGTATATATATATATACTGGTTTATTTGTTTCACGTAAAACTCCTAATTAATATATAACAATGGTTCCCACATGGCAGTCACAGACTGAATTGCGTGGGGGTTCCAGTTGGTATTCATACTATAAAAGGTCTACCTATACAGAGCATAGGGTTTTGGTGCCCATGTCCATTTCCGTAGCCCTTGGGCGACACACAGTTGTGCAGGGCACTACAGCAGGGGGCTAGTCCGCTGGTAGTGCTGTGTGTTTGACCTTCCCACACTCTTTCTCATATGTGCTGAGTGCTAAGCAGAGAAAGAAGTGTGTACCATTTTTAAAGTCTTTGGTATGACCCGGCCGGGGATTGAACTCACGACCTCCCGGTTACAAAGCGAGCACTCTACCAATTGAGCTATTGCACCGTTGGATTGCATACTAAAAGCATTAACTATATTGGGTACAATTATTAAAAACGTAGTTATACTGTAACAGAATTACACAATATTAACAAATTTTAAAGATCTCATGAAGACACATTATACAACATCTCAAAATCTCGGAATTTGACGCACATAGACGATATGCGAACATTATAAAACTACAATAGGGCATTTTTTTTCTTACAACAGTCGTACCATGTGAGGTATTGCACTAGAGTTATATGGTAGGATATAGTATGCACTTTGTAGTCTTTATCGGCAATAAAAGAACTGGTAGGATTTAAGTATCTTGTCGAGTTTTAATTTGTGTATCATAATTTTTCGGTAGAGCCTGGGGATTTCAAAATGGATGTCCGCGGATCTGCGGATCCGGAGCCGGGGAACAAGACAGAGTCCCCCCGCGATCACTACTACAAACCTGACGATATCTACAACAAGTCAGATGATACTGCTGACGCATACAAGGGGTCTGAGGACAAAAGCTTTGGTCACAGAGCTAAAGGTACGTCCAGATATTTCTTTATTTGTTTATTTATTATTTGCACGTATAAAAAATTTACATAATGATTAAATCAAACAATAACAATAAGAGAATATGCGGGGTAGGCAAGAGACCTAGGTGGTTTTTTTAAAGGGCCTACCGCAAACAAAGGTAACTATGATACATGACAAAACATATTTGAATTAAACATCAAAATTAAACAATAAAATAATTGATTAATTAAACAAAATCAAGACACAGAAATAATAACTGAAGTGTGTAAACTAGTTTCCACATCTACGAAAAGAAACTAAACAAAAGTCTTATAATTCAGGTCGCGTTGCAGAAATAAACTGATTAGATAATTAACATGAAATTAACGATTGAAACGATTGAAAAAAACAAGGAAAACAAAACAAATCAGATTGTAGTGGTACTGGGGTTTTGTAAGAAAAAGTTTCTAAGAAGTTTTTTTAAAAAACAGGAATTGACTGGCAATCATACCATTGAATACAAGGGAAGATACATGTTCTCACTTCGCTCAGGTGAAAATGAGTATTGTATTGTCCCCTGTGTTGGTGGCGGCATTAATGTAAGTTTAAAAAAAACTTCAGTGTGCCGTCATCACGTCTTGCTATCACATGTTGGATTATCTATATAAAATAAAAAGATACAGCTTAGCATACAACCACAACTGGTTTTGACCACAGTATACACATATATAGTATTATCATGTTGTATTCATGCATCACATAATATTTCAAGACAGACATTGAGCAGAAAAGGTTTTTAAATATGGAGGACTAAAATTTAATTCTTCATGACGATTAGATTTAAAAATCTTGTAGAAAGGGATTGAAATTTTTGACGTACATTCTGCATGGTGACATGTGTATTTAAAATGAACTAGTAACGTTAGTCAGCCTCAGCGCGATTTTAAAATCAGAGCACAGCACATTAAAATTCAAAGAGTTTCCAAGAATTAGAATGATGACATTTCATTTTCTCGGTATTACACCTTCTATTGGGCTGTACTTTGTTATTCATGAATGCAATGTACACGTATTACAGTTTTGATAAGGCTACACCGACTTCATTTTATGGATGACATCGGATCCGCGCGCGCATTGATTTTCGCCTGTTCTCGAAAAAAAAAGATAACGTCCACTGAGGCTTTGGCCTGGGTCTAGGCCTGGGTAGTCCATGGTAGCGACAATACGGAGCCAGGCACCCAGGCTACCGAAGCTCCACGACTCAAGAACTCAGTACATACGTACAGTGCCGATCCATACATTCCGCAAAAAGCCTGCATTTGCCGGCTTGTCGTGTACGTCGCTATGTACTGCCACAAATTCAGCTTTCTATTCCCGTGATTTAGGAGCATTTTTATTTTTGGTCGGAATTTTTTTTATTCGCCTGCGCGCACTAGTTTGGGTGTCTTCAGAGGATGTCATCCATAAAATGAAGTCGGTGTGGCCTAACAGGGACTGGTGTAGCATATGTACATATGGTGAGGATCTAGGAGGTTATACGCAACAAAACCACATTGTGGATCCAGTGATAATGGGAGAACGTTATAGTCATAAAGTTGTGCAAATATGCTATAATTCATATGTGGTTCGATACAAACAAGGGCACACCCCCTTCTTTTTATTTATTTTTTTTATTTTTCTATATTTCAACATTTCATGAGCAAACATGGCGACGGCACACTCAAGTTATATCAACTTATTTTATGCCGCCACCAACACAGAGTACAAATACAGGACTGCACAATACTTATTTCCACCTGAGTGTAGTGAGGAAAGTCGTTTAAAGTGCCTTTCCCAAGGGCACAAGATCGGTGGCATGTCAGGACTCGAACCCGGGACCTCTTGGTTCCGAGTCGAGCACTCTGCCGCTACGCCAAACGACCCCACGATACTTTTTTTTTACTGATATTGTTTATTTGGATTTATATTTACGATTGAATACAGAGGAAGGCAAAATCCATTATTTGTCTCCCCACGTTTATACATATTCATGGTAGCTCAAATCGGCCTTCAGGCCGCTTCCCATCAAGGCTATGAGAGGTACATGTGAGTACAGATCAGACAAAATATATCGATAGTTTTTTTGAGATGATAAAGGCATTTTTGGCTTTCTTATCTAAGTATTGTTGTAATCATCTACGATGATAACCCTGTTATAACATACTGTAATTCACTTAATGTTCACGGTAGCAAAAATTCACGGTCTGAGAAAAGTGGACATGTTCACAGAACTATATGTTCATGGTGGCGACGGGTGCAGGAAAAGGAAAGTGCTGGAATTATTTTTTAACTGTAATGAGGAAGGAGTTCACGGTACAGAAGTGACAGTGAAAACCGTGAACATAACAGTACAGTGAAAAAAAAATAAGGAATTACAGTATATTGGGCTCCCCCAAAACAGGTCAAACATATACATGATCTGGGTATACTTCCCTTGTTAAATGAATGAAACACAAAAATTTGATACAATCTTGAAGATCGTAGAATAGCCCTGTGCAGACGGTTTGCGAATATTATACAAGCTTCCACCCTCTACCGACACTGGCTGCCACAAACCAGGGGTAGTGTCAGTGGGAGGATGACTAGACAACATGCAAAACTTGACCAATTGCCAGCGCGCACAGAGCGGTACAACAAAAGTACATTACCGCACCTTGTTCGGAATGATGACCTTCTTTTTATTTCACTGTCTAACGCTTTTAATCACACAATTCAGCCTTAGAGGCTGCCAACAAAGTGATGACGCTGTATTGTGATTTGTGTTTTCTGAAATAAACCGATATATATGATCTCAGAACGTGCCCTGGGGATGTGGAAGAAATGGAAATCTAGTCCGGACTACTGGATGGCCGTGAGTTCTGGACTCTTCACGATAGGAGTCATACTGCTCATCTCCGCCGCCGTCCTGGCATCTAACCAGCAGCCGGGTGGGAAGGTGAGCCTGGCCGTTAGCTCTTCCTTTATAGCCTCTACCAGGCACCGCGGATCGCTGGAAAAATAGTAGAAATTGGCCGAAATAAAGGGATAGTACGCCAAAAAGCAGTTACTCAAGCAAACTGGATATGATTTTGAAAACGTCAGACGTTTCAGCTAGTATCCACTAGCTTTCGTCAGTGAAATAGTGGGATAGTATACCAAATTGGAGCTTCTATGGCCCTGGATCTTCTCTGGTATACTCATCATCATCATCATCATCGGTCGGCTGCAACGCAGGCGATCACAAGTCCATTCCACGACCGCCGGTCAGCAGCCAGCGCAGCAATGTTGTCAGGGCTCAGGTCACCTTCCGTGTCCCCCAGCATGTTCTG
This sequence comes from Branchiostoma belcheri, assembly GCF_001625305.1. Classification (NCBI taxonomy): domain Eukaryota; kingdom Metazoa; phylum Chordata; class Leptocardii; order Amphioxiformes; family Branchiostomatidae; genus Branchiostoma; species Branchiostoma belcheri. Next base: position 5,922,870 of record NW_017804131.1, read on the forward strand.
GATGTAAGTCAGGTAGCTCATCCTCTGGCGCCCAGGACGCCTTCTGCCGTGAGGTGGGACGTAGAGGGCGTAAGACCTGAGTGGCTCCTCTACTGGCATCCTCAGGGCATGTCCAATAAAGCGCAGTTGCCGCTGCCTCACTCTGAAGATCAGAGGTTGTGTGTTTGTGGCTTTGTATAGTTCACAGTTGCTTACGTGGTCTATACGTTTGATGTTCAGCATGATTCTGAGGCAAGATGTAGCAAATGAGTTAATCTTGTCCTCCATGTCACGTGTTAGCACCCAGGTTTCGCAACCGTACAAGAACACCGACACACAGGTTACATTAAAGAGCTTGATCTTTGTGGCAGTGGGGAACGTCGGATTTCTCCAGATCTTTTGAAGTTTCCAGAAAGCGGTCCAAGCGAGTGCCTTCCGCCTGGCCAGGTCAGTCTTACTGGATGCCATCATTGATCCTAGATATCTGAAGTCTGTTACATGTTTGATGGGCTGACCATACACTTCCAGTGGCGGCTGTGGGTTGCAGTTAATGGTCATGTATTCGGTCTTAGGAACACTTATGACAAGACCTAGTTGTTCTCCTGCAGTAGCCGTTCTATTGAGTTGTGATTGCGCCTTAGGTATTGATGCCTCAAGCAGAGCGATGTCGTCAGCGAAGTTTAGATCGTTTAAGATTTTGGCTGGGTGCCTACTTGACTGGCGAGGGTGTGTAACTACACCAGAGCAAGTATCCTCAATGGATTTCTTCATCAGATAGTCCACAAGTATGATGAACAGGAAGGGGGCAAGGACATCCCCTTGTAACACCCCTGTGGTGACTTGGAACGGTTTTGTGATGTTGCCATCCACCATAACAGCACTTTTTGAGTTGTTGTAGAGTACGCTAATGGCGTTGACGATAGTGACCGGAACACCATAGTGGCGAAGAACAGCAAACATAACATTCCTGTTGATGGAATCAAAGGCCTTTTTGAAGTCTATAAAAGTAACTATAAGTGGCAGTTGGTGGGTTTGGAAGGCTTCAATGATCCTGCGGAGAATGTGTACTTGCTGCGCACAGCTTCTACCTTGACGAAAACCTGCCTGGTTGTTTCTCAGAATCGGGTCTACGTGTTCCCTTACCCTTGTCAAAAGGATTTTGTTGTATACTTTAGCCGCTATGGACATTAGGGAGATACCTCTATAGTTGGTCATGAGGCTGAGGTCCCCCTTCTTAGGTAGGGGAACGATGACATTAGTAGTCCATTGCTCTGGAGGAGTAAGTGTTACAAAGACTTCGGAGCAGAAAGCGTGTACAGTTCTTGCCATTGCATCCCCACCCCCTCTTAAGGCTTCTGCAGTGATTGCACAGTCCAAGCCAGGGGCTTTGTTGCTTTTCATAGTTTTGATGGCATTGACTGTTTCCTCGAGTGTGGGTGGGTCTACACAAATGGGAAGATCTATGTCGGCAGGTGGAGGGAGGACAGATGTTTGTGGTCCGCCATCATTGTTCAGTAGGTGAGAGAAGTACTGACTCCATTCCGTCAGAAGCTCGCTATCGCTAGATGGAGGGGTTCCGTCTCGCTTCTTCACCTTTACGTTGGCTTTCCTGTTTTTGCCTGAGAGTTCATTGATGATCCTCCATGTGGAGATGTGATCACATCTTTTGTCCGCTTCTTCAAGGGCATCTATTTGTTGTTGTGTAAAGGCAAGTTCATCGTGCCTATAGGACTCGTTTAGGCTCGAGTTGAGTTGCCTCCATATCTCTTTGGTGCGACGGGTCCTTGCAAGCAGATATTTCTTCTTTGCCGAGTCTCTCTGCTCACGTAACTCCAGGGTCTTGTCTGATACCCAGCTGGGCATTCCACAGGATTTGTGTTTTCCCACCACCTTTTCCGCTGTCTCTGCTACAGCCTTCTCCCACTGGGCATACCTCTCGGTGATTGGTGTCGTAACATCATCACACTGAAGGGCCCTGAATCTGTTTGAGAGTTTAGTCTGGAATTCTTCTTGTACTCGGGGTTCTCTTAACTTCCTCCAGTTGAACCTAAGTCTCCGACATGGTCTCTGGTATACTATCCCTTTATTTCGGCCAATTTCTACTATTTTTCCAGCGATCCGCGGTGCCTGGTAGAGGCTACTTCCTTAAGGCTCCCTGTCCATTCTGATTAGGCCGCAGCAATTAAATTTTATGGATGATATCCTCCGCAGACTCCAAATCTAATGCGATAGGGCGAGAAAAAACAAGGCGAGCCGAAAAAAAACAAGGTTCCTACATTTTAACATTTTAAGTCAATCATTGTACAAATGGTTTTGATTCAGTGGGAACATCACATATACACAGCCAGCATCACATATCACTGCATCAAAGTAAGAAACAAAACATTAAATCAGAGCCTTTTCTTGCCTCCTCTCTTCATAGTTATCTGCCATCCACCTTCCGGCATGGCAGCAGACATCTTTGCCCATTTTCGGCATGTTGATCACTGTCAGAAGGCAACAAAATTTCTTTTTTTTTCTTCCCAAAAGCGCGCTGATGCATATGTCATCCATACTTACTTGCTGTGGCCTTATGCCAAGGTCATATTTCTAGAGTCCGGCCGGGCAGCTTTCAGGAACGAAAAGTAGGATATAAAAGAGAAGAAAACGCAAAAGGTTTAGAAACTAATCATGAGTACATGAGTGTTGTATTCTTGATATAAATCGTTAATGTTTCCTTGTTGCAAACATCTAGGCCGGGCCCGGTTTGGATATGTGACCTCAGCATTAATATACCCCCGCTCACATAGTCGCTAGCTGTTTTCCCACCGAAGTTACCGACCTATTGTTAGCGACTGCGGGAGAGGACTAGCCTCTACCAGGCACCGCGGATCGCTGGAAAAATATTAGAACGTGGGTCGCAGATTGGATCTTCGTTATTTAATTCTATGGCCCGGGATCTTCTCTGGTATACTATCCCTTTTTTTTCGGCCAATTTGTACTACTTTTCCAGCGATCCGCGGTGCCTGGTAGAGGCTAGGAGAGGACGTAAACTAACCCAGGCTAGTACCTGTCCACTAGACAGCGATATCTCAGCGACCATACTGTGACCCAAATTTGAGTTGTGTAGCCGGCCCTGATTTCATATTTTATAATTGGAATATGATACAAGATGTAAACGTATCATCCGAAAGGCAACAAACCATACAAAAAACAAAAGATGGTCCTCGACGAAATTCGTTGAGCTATATGTCAATTCTTAGCGATTGCAGCCTCTAATGGAAAGAGGATCATTACGTTCCATGAAATATGAAAAGACAGGAACAGTACTTTTGATAAGTTTTACGATTGTTAATCGAAAAGTCCACACATTCGTGGACCGGAGTAATAAAATTATTGATTGATATCTTTGAATCAAATTGTTACAACGAAAACCACTGTAGTATAAGCAACATAATGTACAATTGATACATAAGTAAATGACACTTAAGCGACGGTCACAACCCGCCGTACGTGCTTCTTGTCCGTACGTTTTTTGGGAGGCTACGTCTGCTACGTTTTTTCTGCAAACGTGGGGAAGGAGTGGCGTCTACGCACGTCACTCGCACGTCACTCGCACGGTAGCGCAAAGTGTAAGAGTGTGGTCTGCACGCCAAGTCTGGCCGTGAGTGGTTGCGTGCATCGTTCGTTGCGCAAGTGGTAAGTGAGTTGTACGTGCTTACAACGTACGATGTCTGTGCGATTGCAACTTTACCGTAAGGAGGCCGTACTCACACGTGCTTCTTCCGCACGGCACGTACGGGACACGCGCGTCGCTCGTACTCGCACGCACGGGTGGTGAATCCGCAGACCGCACGTAGAGAAAGTTTTACATGCACTTAAAGTTCTACGGCGTGTCTGCGTGCTCCCAAATCCGTAGGATTCCGTACGAAGGCAGTACTCACCACGCACGGATGCCCTACGTTTGCCCACGTTTTTGCACGTAGACAGCACGCAGAAGCACGTACGGCGGGTTGTGACCGTCGCTTAAATGGAAACATGTTGGCAATCTACAACAAATAGTATTTGTGAAGTGCATAGCATATAACGTTATATATGTTACATATTGAGGGAGAATTCAGACAGGCCTTGAGGTAATACAATATGAATATCTGTAAGCTGCTTCTAATGTGCACCGAGTGATCCCAGTTTGTGATGATACTTGATATGTGGCGTGTTCTTGTGCTGTCATGTTCTTGTGCTTTTATCGTCACCTTCTGGTTTTAAAACTCTCCAACATAGTAGAGCTACAGCATCTCAGTGACAGTTTCCTATGTTCCTTACTACTTCGAGGGTCCACATCACTTTCACACTTACAAAACTGTAATGTTTTTGATATAGTCCAAAACTTCATTTACCGTACGGGTAGATTCTCGTAATTGATAAACCACCAACGTGTCCTGTTTTTATTCATCTTGCATGCATGTATCTTGTCAATGTGTTTTATACTCGTTGTATGTTTTTGAGTAGAAGGTTTCATATAAGCAACTCTTTCTTTTTTGCCTCATACTCAATAAATATATGTGAATAAAATTAAATTAAAACTAACCGTTTCTTACTTGATTTGAAATTCTTCAACATCAAAGCTTCTTTCGAGTGTATCGTTCTTGTTGACCCATTTTTTTGTAGGACACAAAGTTTGGCATGATGTTCAAGGTCAAACTAAACAAGTCGGATGATTCCTGGTTCATGGCACCCTACAAGGAGAACCGCATGGCTGTCATCTATTCATCCACACCTTCTTCACCTCCTGGAGTACAGTCAACGGAACCGCTGACAACTACCCAGAGTTTGACAACAACCGTCGTGTCCATGTCAACTACGTATACGGGTAGGTAGCCTACCAAGCTCCGGGGGGCTCCCTACATAGTCCGCCACCCGGGGGCCGGCTGGATGTTGGGCGGCCGGCAAAAGCGATTTAATCAGGCTACGGGTAGGCAGTTATCTTGAAAGTTCATCCGTGTTCATCATTATGAAGCAAGTTTAAACTGTAATTTCCCAAACAACAAATCGGACACACCCAAATTTTCGACTAGTCGACTGTACAACTCCAGTCTTTGTCAAGGAATGGGCAATCCACCGCTTCCGTGACGTCACGCAGATAACACACGTGACTCCGTGAGCAGTGGATCATATGCTGCAGAAAGTCTGAGGCGCCCCCCGTCTCTGTTGAGGGACGGTTGTAATGCCCTGATGTAGAATGGGTAGGCAGTGTTGACCTCCTACTGCAGTCTGGATAATTGCATTTTCAACTTTGTGCCTGTAATACTAATAGACAAAGAATTCAACTGTGAACTAGAAAGGCCGACATTTGCTTGGGAGTAAATACAGCATATTTCAGTCCATCTCCTCCCACACAAAAGTGGACCATTCCAAACTTACCCCAGTGCAAAACTGGCAAAGGTTCTCAAATAAATGAATTCAATAGTAGCTATGTAATTGACAACAAAGATGCAAGAACAAGCACTTTGAATCTCGAAAGCTTTACTAATCTTATAACAGGTATGCAAATACCAACAATGATGACATTTGATACATTTTGAAGGTCTTAGGCACATAAAATTGAATGTGTGGGTCATTATGCACGACTTACGTGCAATGTGACCTCAGGTAACCCGCAATGGAACAAGTGTTCCATGGCCAATGGCAGATGGAACGGACCATTCTTTAGATAGAACGTGGAACGGGTACAGCACTTTTGGCCC